>NW_027488419.1:0-12500 GCF_051014445.1 Colletes latitarsis
AAAACGAATTCAATATGATGCTGTTCAATTTAATTTGATACCGCTATTACAAAATGGGTTAGGTCTGGGCTAGTGTAGCGGGGGTTTGGGGGGCGCAGACCCCAGTCAGCAAAACGAATTCAATATGATGCTGTTCAATTTAATTTGATACCGCTATTACAAAATGGGTTAGGTCTGGGCTAGTGTAGCGGGGGTTTGGGGGGCGCAGCCCCCCATTCAGCAAAACGAATTATGTACGATGCTGTTCAATTTAATATGATACCACTATTACAAAGTGGGTTAGGTCTGGGCTAGTGTAGCGGGGGTCTGGGGGGCGCAGACCCCTGTCAGCAAAACGAATTCAATATGATGCTGTTCAATTTAATTTGATACAGCTATTACAAAATGGGTTAGGTCTGGGCTAGTGTAGCGGGGGTTTGGGGGGCGCAGCCCCCCATTCAGCAAAACGAATTATGTACGATGCTGTTCAATTTAATATGATACCACTATTACAAAGTGGGTTAGGTCTGGGCTAGTATAGCGGGGGTCTGGGGGGCGCAGACCCCAGTCAGCAAAACGAATTCAATATGATGCTGTTCAATTTAATTTGATACCGCTATTACAAAATGGGTTAGGTCTGGGCTAGTGTAGCGGGGGTTTGGGGGGCGCAGCCCCCCATTCAGCAAAACGAATTTAGTACGATGCTGTTCAATTTAATATGATACCGCTATTACAAAGTGGGTTAGGTCCGGGCTAGTGTTGCGGGGGTCTGGGGCGCGCAGACCCCAGTCAGCAAAACGAATTCAATATGATGCTGTTCAATTTAATATGATACCGCTATTACAAAGGGGGTTAGGTCTGGGCTAGTGTAGCGGGGGTCTGGGGGCGCAGACCCCTGTCAGCAAAACGAATTTAGTACGATGCTGTTCAATTTAATTTGATACCGCTATTACAAAATGGGTTAGGTCTGGGCTAGTGTAGCGGGGGTTTGGGGGGCGCAGCCCCCCATTCAGCAAAACGAATTAAGTACGATGCTGTTCAATTTAATATGATACCACTATTACAAAGTGGGTTAGGTCTGGGCTATTGTAGCGGGGGTCGGGGGGGCGCAGACCCCAGTCAGCAAAACGAATTCAATATGATGCTGTTCAATTTAGTTTGATACCGCTATTACAAAATGGGTTAGGTCTGGGCTAGTGTAGCGGGGGTTTGGGGGGCGCAGCCCCCCATTCAGCAAAACGAATTTAGTACGATGCTGTTCAATTTAATGTGATACCGCTATTACAAAGTGGGTTAGGTCCGGGCTAGTGTTGCGGGGGTCTGGGCGCGCAGACCCCAGTCAGCAAAACGAATTCAATATGATGCTGTTCAATTTAATATGATACCGCTATTACAAAGGGGGTTAGGTCTGGGCTAGTGTAGCGGGGGTCTGGGGGGCGCAGACCCCTGTCAGCAAAACGAATTTAGTACGATGCTGTTCAATTTAATTTGATACCGCTATTACAAAATGGGTTAGGTCTGGGCTAGTGTAGCGGGGGTTTGGGGGGCGCAGCCCCCCATTCAGCAAAACGAATTAAGTACGATGCTGTTCAATTTAATATGATACCACTATTACAAAGTGGGTTAGGTCTGGGCTATTGTAGCGGGGGTCTGGGGGGCGCAGACCCCAGTCAGCAAAACGAATTCAATATGATGCTGTTCAATTTAATTTGATACCGCTATTACAAAATGGGTTAGGTCTGGGCTAGTGTAGCGGGGGTTTGGGGGGCGCAGCCCCCCATTCAGCAAAACGAATTTAGTACGATGCTGTTCAATTTAATATGATACCGCTATTACAAAGTGGGTTAGGTCCGGGCTAGTGTTGCGGGGGTCTGGGGGGCGCAGCCCCCCAGTCAGCAAAACGAATTTAGTACGATGCTGTTCAATTTAATTTGATACCGCTATTACAAAATGGGTTAGGTCTGGGCTAGTGTAGCGGGGGTTTGGGGGGCGCAGCCCCCCATTCAGCAAAACGAATTAAGTACGATGCTGTTCAATTTAATATGATACCACTATTACAAAGTGGGTTTGGTCTGGGCTAGTGTAGCGGGGGTCTGGGGGGCGCAGACCCCAGTCAGCAAAACGAATTCAATATGATGCTGTTCAACCCCTCGGGAATTTTTAATTTCTGTTTTATTCACCGTAATGCTCATGGAACGTACTTTCATATTCTTGTTTTTTGCTTCACGAAAATTTTTGTACACTAATTACTTTTTAATAGGAAAACGTGCAACGGCAAACTCCTTCCTAGGGTCACTGGGAAGATGACATTGACAAAATATGTTAAGATCAGCCGCCCCTATGCGTAAAGTATGTCGTTTTTCCATTTTTTCGATCCGGAGCGACACCAACATTGTGTTGCAATTTTAAACTGCGCGGTTAAACGGCGGGCCAAACAGTCGGTGGTTTATGCAACAGCAACCATCAAACTAGTAGGAGAATACACGCCCGTGATAGTATAGGAGATTCCCACTGTCCCTATCTTTTTTTTTATCTCGGACATATATATACCGGCTTATCGTCAATAACTCGAAAACCAGCACGTTAAGGCCAATTTTCGTCTATACGATTCTTATGCAGTTTTAGATTCTCTACACGGTCCACTGATCGTTTTATTTTTTTGTCGAATTTTGAGAATTTTTTTTTTTTTTTCTCGAAAACGAGCTCGACGACCTGCACTTTTGACGACGCCATCGTGTTCCCCGGATTTTTTCCTGCAAGATAGCGTGTCTATTTTTTGTCCTACGACGATTTTTGACGCCGGAGCGGTGTTTCGGAGCAGAGCGGACTTAGAAACTTTCGCGCGTCGACCGCCGGACCGATCGCTCCAGGCTGTTTTTCGTCAATAACTCGAAAACGAGCACGGTAACGCTCGTTTTCGCCCGTACGATACTTGTACCGTTTACCGATGGCTACCTGGTAGATGGTTTTTTTTTTTTTTATCTCGAATTTTGAGAGCTTTTTTAATTTTTTCCACAAAAACGAGCACGTGAACGCCAATTTTCGTCTATACGATTCTTATGCAGTTTTATATTCTCTACACGGTCCACTGATCGTTTTATTTTTTTGTCGAATTTTGAGAATTTTTTTTTTTTTTCTCGAAAACGAGCTCGACGACCTGCACTTTTGACGACGCCATCGTGTTCCCCGGATTTTTTCCTGCAAGATAGCGTGTCTATTTTTTGTCCTACGACGATTTTTGACGCCGGAGCGGTGTTTCGGAGCAGAGCGGACTTAGAAACTTTCGCGCGTCGACCGCCGGACCGATCGCTCCAGGCTGTTTTTCGTCAATAACTCGAAAACGAGCACGGTAACGCTCGTTTTCGCCCGTACGATACTTGTACCGTTTACCGTTGGCTACCTGGTAGATGGTTTTTTTTTTTTTTATCTCGAATTTTGAGAGCTTTTTTAACTTTTTTCTCAAAAACGAGCACGTGAACGCCAATTTTGGTCTATACGATTCTTATGCAGTTTTAGATTCTCTACACGGTCCACTGATCGTTTTATTTTTTTGTCGAATTTTGAGAATTTTTTTTTTTTTTTCTCGAAAACGAGCTCGACGACCTGCACTTTTGACGACGCCATCGTGTTCCCCGGATTTTTTCCTGCAAGATAGGGTGGCGATTTTTTGTCCTACGACGATTTTTGACGCCGGAGCGATGATTCGGAGCAGAGCGGACTTAGAAACTTTCGCGCGTCGACCGCCGGACCGATCGCTCCAGGCTGTTTTTCGTCAATAACTCGAAAACGAGCACGGTAACGCTCGTTTTCGCCCGTACGATACTTGTACCGTTTACCGTTGGCTACCTGGTAGACGGTTTTTTTTTTTTTTATCTCGAAGTTTGAGAGCTTTTTTAATTTTTTCCACAAAAACGAGCACGTGAACGCCAATTTTCGTCTATACGATTCTTATGCAGTTTTATATTCTCTACACGGTCCACTGATCGTTTTATTTTTTTGTCGAATTTTGAGAATTTTTTTTTTTTTTTCTCGAAAACGAGCTCGACGACCTGCACTTTTGACGACGCCATCGTGTTCCCCGGATTTTTTCCTGCAAGATAGGGTGGCGATTTTTTGTCCTACGACGATTTTTGACGCCGGAGCGATGATTCGGAGCAGAGCGGACTTAGAAACTTTCGCGCGTCGACCGCCGGACCGATCGCTCCAGGCTGTTTTTCGTCAATAACTCGAAAACGAGCACGGTAACGCTCGTTTTCGCCCGTACGATACTTGTACCGTTTACCGTTGGCTACCTGGTAGACGGTTTTTTTTTTTTTTATCTCGAAGTTTGAGAGCTTTTTTAATTTTTTCCACAAAAACGAGCACGTGAACGCCAATTTTCGTCTATACGATTCTTATGCAGTTTTATATTCTCTACACGGTCCACTGATCGTTTTATTTTTTTGTCGAATTTTGAGAATTTTTTTTTTTTTTTCTCGAAAACGAGCTCGACGACCTGCACTTTTGACGACGCCATCGTGTTCCCCGGATTTTTTCCTGCAAGATAGCGTGTCTATTTTTTGTCCTACGACGATTTTTGACGCCGGAGCGGTGTTTCGGAGCAGAGCGGACTTAGAAACTTTCGCGCGTCGACCGCCGGACCGATCGCTCCAGGCTGTTTTTCGTCAATAACTCGAAAACGAGCACGGTAACGCTCGTTTTCGCCCGTACGATACTTGTACCGTTTACCGTTGGCTACCTGGTAGATGGTTTTTTTTTTTTTTATCTCGAATTTTGAGAGCTTTTTTAACTTTTTTCTCAAAAACGAGCACGTGAACGCCAATTTTGGTCTATACGATTCTTATGCAGTTTTAGATTCTCTACACGGTCCACTGATCGTTTTATTTTTTTGTCGAGTTTTGAGAATTTTTTTTTTTTTTTCTCGAAAACTAGCTCGACGACCTGCACTTTTGACGACGCCATCGTGTTCCCCGGATTTTTTCCTGCAAGATAGGGTGGCGATTTTTTGTCCTACGACGATTTTTGACGCCGGAGCGGTGTTTCGGAGCAGAGCGGACTTAGAAACTTTCGCGCGTCGACCGCCGGACCGATCGCTCCAGGCTGTTTTTCGTCAATAACTCGAAAACGAGCACGGTAACGCTCGTTTTCGCCCGTACGATACTTGTACCGTTTACCGTTGGCTACCTGGTAGACGGTTTTTTTTTTTTTTATCTCGAAGTTTGAGAGCTTTTTTAATTTTTTCCACAAAAACGAGCACGTGAACGCCAATTTTCGTCTATACGATTCTTATGCAGTTTTATATTCTCTACACGGTCCACTGATCGTTTTATTTTTTTGTCGAATTTTGAGAATTTTGTTTTTTTTTTCTCGAAAACGAGCTCGACGACCTGCACTTTTGACGACGCCATCGTGTTCCCCGGATTTTTTCCTGCAAGATAGCGTGTCTATTTTTTGTCCTACGACGATTTTTGACGCCGGAGCGGTGTTTCGGAGCAGAGCGGACTTAGAAACTTTCGCGCGTCGACCGCCGGACCGATCGCTCCAGGCTGTTTTTCGTCAATAACTCGAAAACGAGCACGGTAACGCTCGTTTTCGCCCGTACGATACTTGTACCGTTTACCGTTGGCTACCTGGTAGATGGTTTTTTTTTTTTTTATCTCGAATTTTGAGAGCTTTTTTAATTTTTTCCACAAAAACGAGCACGTGAACGCCAATTTTCGTCTATACGATTCTTATGCAGTTTTATATTCTCTACACGGTCCACTGATCGTTTTATTTTTTTGTCGAATTTTGAGAATTTTTTTTTTTTTTTCTCGAAAACGAGCTCGACGACCTGCACTTTTGACGACGCCATCGTGTTCCCCGGATTTTTTCCTGCAAGATAGCGTGTCTATTTTTTGTCCTACGACGATTTTTGACGCCGGAGCGGTGTTTCGGAGCAGAGCGGACTTAGAAACTTTCGCGCGTCGACCGCCGGACCGATCGCTCCAGGCTGTTTTTCGTCAATAACTCGAAAACGAGCACGGTAACGCTCGTTTTCGCCCGTACGATACTTGTACCGTTTACCGTTGGCTACCTGGTAGATGGTTTTTTTTTTTTTTATCTCGAATTTTGAGAGCTTTTTTAACTTTTTTCTCAAAAACGAGCACGTGAACGCCAATTTTGGTCTATACGATTCTTATGCAGTTTTATATTCTCTACACGGTCCACTGATCGTTTTATTTTTTTGTCGAATTTTGAGAATTTTTTTTTTTTTTTCTCGAAAACGAGCTCGACGACCTGCACTTTTGACGACGCCATCGTGTTCCCCGGATTTTTTCCTGCAAGATAGGGTGGCGATTTTTTGTCCTACGACGATTTTTGACGCCGGAGCGATGATTCGGAGCAGAGCGGACTTAGAAACTTTCGCGCGTCGACCGCCGGACCGATCGCTCCAGGCTGTTTTTCGTCAATAACTCGAAAACGAGCACGGTAACGCTCGTTTTCGCCCGTACGATACTTGTACCGTTTACCGTTGGCTACCTGGTAGACGGTTTTTTTTTTTTTTATCTCGAAGTTTGAGAGCT
The DNA here is from genome assembly GCF_051014445.1 of Colletes latitarsis. Lineage (NCBI taxonomy): Eukaryota > Metazoa > Arthropoda > Insecta > Hymenoptera > Colletidae > Colletes > Colletes latitarsis. The sequence continues at coordinate 6,546 of NW_027488419.1, forward strand.
TTTTTAATTTTTTCCACAAAAACGAGCACGTGAACGCCAATTTTCGTCTATACGATTCTTATGCAGTTTTATATTCTCTACACGGTCCACTGATCGTTTTATTTTTTTGTCGAATTTTGAGAATTTTTTTTTTTTTTTCTCGAAAACGAGCTCGACGACCTGCACTTTTGACGACGCCATCGTGTTCCCCGGATTTTTTCCTGCAAGATAGCGTGTCTATTTTTTGTCCTACGACGATTTTTGACGCCGGAGCGGTGTTTCGGAGCAGAGCGGACTTAGAAACTTTCGCGCGTCGACCGCCGGACCGATCGCTCCAGGCTGTTTTTCGTCAATAACTCGAAAACGAGCACGGTAACGCTCGTTTTCGCCCGTACGATACTTGTACCGTTTACCGTTGGCTACCTGGTAGATGGTTTTTTTTTTTTTTATCTCGAATTTTGAGAGCTTTTTTAACTTTTTTCTCAAAAACGAGCACGTGAACGCCAATTTTGGTCTATACGATTCTTATGCAGTTTTAGATTCTCTACACGGTCCACTGATCGTTTTATTTTTTTGTCGAGTTTTGAGAATTTTTTTTTTTTTTTCTCGAAAACTAGCTCGACGACCTGCACTTTTGACGACGCCATCGTGTTCCCCGGATTTTTTCCTGCAAGATAGGGTGGCGATTTTTTGTCCTACGACGATTTTTGACGCCGGAGCGGTGTTTCGGAGCAGAGCGGACTTAGAAACTTTCGCGCGTCGACCGCCGGACCGATCGCTCCAGGCTGTTTTTCGTCAATAACTCGAAAACGAGCACGGTAACGCTCGTTTTCGCCCGTACGATACTTGTACCGTTTACCGTTGGCTACCTGGTAGACGGTTTTTTTTTTTTTTATCTCGAAGTTTGAGAGCTTTTTTAATTTTTTCCACAAAAACGAGCACGTGAACGCCAATTTTCGTCTATACGATTCTTATGCAGTTTTATATTCTCTACACGGTCCACTGATCGTTTTATTTTTTTGTCGAATTTTGAGAATTTTGTTTTTTTTTTCTCGAAAACGAGCTCGACGACCTGCACTTTTGACGACGCCATCGTGTTCCCCGGATTTTTTCCTGCAAGATAGCGTGTCTATTTTTTGTCCTACGACGATTTTTGACGCCGGAGCGGTGTTTCGGAGCAGAGCGGACTTAGAAACTTTCGCGCGTCGACCGCCGGACCGATCGCTCCAGGCTGTTTTTCGTCAATAACTCGAAAACGAGCACGGTAACGCTCGTTTTCGCCCGTACGATACTTGTACCGTTTACCGTTGGCTACCTGGTAGATGGTTTTTTTTTTTTTTATCTCGAATTTTGAGAGCTTTTTTAATTTTTTCCACAAAAACGAGCACGTGAACGCCAATTTTCGTCTATACGATTCTTATGCAGTTTTATATTCTCTACACGGTCCACTGATCGTTTTATTTTTTTGTCGAATTTTGAGAATTTTTTTTTTTTTTTCTCGAAAACGAGCTCGACGACCTGCACTTTTGACGACGCCATCGTGTTCCCCGGATTTTTTCCTGCAAGATAGCGTGTCTATTTTTTGTCCTACGACGATTTTTGACGCCGGAGCGGTGTTTCGGAGCAGAGCGGACTTAGAAACTTTCGCGCGTCGACCGCCGGACCGATCGCTCCAGGCTGTTTTTCGTCAATAACTCGAAAACGAGCACGGTAACGCTCGTTTTCGCCCGTACGATACTTGTACCGTTTACCGTTGGCTACCTGGTAGATGGTTTTTTTTTTTTTTATCTCGAATTTTGAGAGCTTTTTTAACTTTTTTCTCAAAAACGAGCACGTGAACGCCAATTTTGGTCTATACGATTCTTATGCAGTTTTATATTCTCTACACGGTCCACTGATCGTTTTATTTTTTTGTCGAATTTTGAGAATTTTTTTTTTTTTTTCTCGAAAACGAGCTCGACGACCTGCACTTTTGACGACGCCATCGTGTTCCCCGGATTTTTTCCTGCAAGATAGGGTGGCGATTTTTTGTCCTACGACGATTTTTGACGCCGGAGCGATGATTCGGAGCAGAGCGGACTTAGAAACTTTCGCGCGTCGACCGCCGGACCGATCGCTCCAGGCTGTTTTTCGTCAATAACTCGAAAACGAGCACGGTAACGCTCGTTTTCGCCCGTACGATACTTGTACCGTTTACCGTTGGCTACCTGGTAGACGGTTTTTTTTTTTTTTATCTCGAAGTTTGAGAGCTTTTTTAATTTTTTCCACAAAAACGAGCACGTGAACGCCAATTTTCGTCTATACGATTCTTATGCAGTTTTATATTCTCTACACGGTCCACTGATCGTTTTATTTTTTTGTCGAATTTTGAGAATTTTTTTTTTTTTTTCTCGAAAACGAGCTCGACGACCTGCACTTTTGACGACGCCATCGTGTTCCCCGGATTTTTTCCTGCAAGATAGCGTGTCTATTTTTTGTCCTACGACGATTTTTGACGCCGGAGCGGTGTTTCGGAGCAAAGCGGACTTAGAAACTTTCGCGCGTCGACCGCCGGACCGATCGCTCCAGGCTGTTTTTCGTCAATAACTCGAAAACGAGCACGGTAACGCTCGTTTTCGCCCGTACGATACTTGTACCGTTTACCGTTGGCTACCTGGTAGATGGTTTTTTTTTTTTTATCTCGAATTTTGAGAGCTTTTTTAACTTTTTTCTCAAAAACGAGCACGTGAACGCCAATTTTGGTCTATACGATTCTTATGCAGTTTTAGATTCTCTACACGGTCCACTGATCGTTTTATTTTTTTGTCGAGTTTTGAGAATTTTTTTTTTTTTTTCTCGAAAACTAGCTCGACGACCTGCACTTTTGACGACGCCATCGTGTTCCCCGGATTTTTTCCTGCAAGATAGGCTGGCGATTTTTTGTCCTACTCCCATATTCGTGTCTTTTTGCTTAACGAAATCTTCTATATACTAATAACTTTTTAATAAAAAAACGTGCGACGGCAAAATCCGTCTTAGAGTCACTGGGGTGGTGACATGACAAAATATGTTAAGATCAGCCGCCCCTATGCGTAAAGTATGTCGTTTTTCCATTTTTTCACCCCGGAGCGACACCAACATTGTGTTGCAATTTTAAACCGCGCGGTTAAACGGCGGGCCAAACAGTCGGTGGTTTATGCAACAGCAACCATCAAACTAGTAGGAGAATACACGCCCGTGATAGTATAGGAGATTCCCACTGTCCCTATCTTTTTTTTTATCTCGGACATATATATACCGGCTTATCGTCAATAACTCGAAAACCAGCACGTTAAGGCCAATTTTGGTCTATACGATTCTTATGCAGTTTTAGATTCTCTACACGGTCCAATGATCGTTTTATTTTTTTGTCGAATTTTGAGAATTTTTTTTTTTTTTTCTCGAAAACGAGCTCGACGACCTGCACTTTTGACGACGCCATCGTGTTCCCCGGATTTTTTCCTGCAAGATAGGGTGGCGATTTTTTGTCCTACGACGATTTTTGACGCCGGAGCGATGATTCGGAGCAGAGCGGACTTAGAAACTTTCGCGCGTCGACCGCCGGACCGATCGCTCCAGGCTGTTTTTCGTCAATAACTCGAAAACGAGCACGGTAACGCTCGTTTTCGCCCGTACGATACTTGTACCGTTTACCGTTGGCTACCTGGTAGACGGTTTTTTTTTTTTTTATCTCGAAGTTTGAGAGCTTTTTTAATTTTTTCCACAAAAACGAGCACGTGAACGCCAATTTTCGTCTATACGATTCTTATGCAGTTTTATATTCTCTACACGGTCCACTGATCGTTTTATTTTTTTGTCGAATTTTGAGAATTTTTTTTTTTTTTTCTCGAAAACGAGCTCGACGACCTGCACTTTTGACGACGCCATCGTGTTCCCCGGATTTTTTCCTGCAAGATAGCGTGTCTATTTTTTGTCCTACGACGATTTTTGACGCCGGAGCGGTGTTTCGGAGCAGAGCGGACTTAGAAACTTTCGCGCGTCGACCGCCGGACCGATCGCTCCAGGCTGTTTTTCGTCAATAACTCGAAAACGAGCACGGTAACGCTCGTTTTCGCCCGTACGATACTTGTACCGTTTACCGTTGGCTACCTGGTAGATGGTTTTTTTTTTTTTTATCTCGAATTTTGAGAGCTTTTTTAACTTTTTTCTCAAAAACGAGCACGTGAACGCCAATTTTGGTCTATACGATTCTTATGCAGTTTTATATTCTCTACACGGTCCACTGATCGTTTTATTTTTTTGTCGAATTTTGAGAATTTTTTTTTTTTTTTCTCGAAAACGAGCTCGACGACCTGCACTTTTGACGACGCCATCGTGTTCCCCGGATTTTTTCCTGCAAGATAGCGTGTCTATTTTTTGTCCTACGACGATTTTTGACGCCGGAGCGGTGTTTCGGAGCAGAGCGGACTTAGAAACTTTCGCGCGTCGACCGCCGGACCGATCGCTCCAGGCTGTTTTTCGTCAATAACTCGAAAACGAGCACGGTAACGCTCGTTTTCGCCCGTACGATACTTGTACCGTTTACCGTTGGCTACCTGGTAGATGGTTTTTTTTTTTTTTATCTCGAATTTTGAGAGCTTTTTTAACTTTTTTCTCAAAAACGAGCACGTGAACGCCAATTTTGGTCTATACGATTCTTATGCAGTTTTATATTCTCTACACGGTCCACTGATCGTTTTATTTTTTTGTCGAATTTTGAGAATTTTTTTTTTTTTTTCTCGAAAACGAGCTCGACGACCTGCACTTTTGACGACGCCATCGTGTTCCCCGGATTTTTTCCTGCAAGATAGGGTGGCGATTTTTTGTCCTACGACGATTTTTGACGCCGGAGCGATGATTCGGAGCAGAGCGGACTTAGAAACTTTCGCGCGTCGACCGCCGGACCGATCGCTCCAGGCTGTTTTTCGTCAATAACTCGAAAACGAGCACGGTAACGCTCGTTTTCGCCCGTACGATACTTGTACCGTTTACCGTTGGCTACCTGGTAGACGGTTTTTTTTTTTTTTATCTCGAAGTTTGAGAGCTTTTTTAATTTTTTCCACAAAAACGAGCACGTGAACGCCAATTTTCGTCTATACGATTCTTATGCAGTTTTATATTCTCTACACGGTCCACTGATCGTTTTATTTTTTTGTCGAATTTTGAGAATTTTTTTTTTTTTTTCTCGAAAACGAGCTCGACGACCTGCACTTTTGACGACGCCATCGTGTTCCCCGGATTTTTTCCTGCAAGATAGCGTGTCTATTTTTTGTCCTACGACGATTTTTGACGCCGGAGCGGTGTTTCGGAGCAGAGCGGACTTAGAAACTTTCGCGCGTCGACCGCCGGACCGATCGCTCCAGGCTGTTTTTCGTCAATAACTCGAAAACGAGCACGGTAACGCTCGTTTTCGCCCGTACGATACTTGTACCGTTTACCGTTGGCTACCTGGTAGATGGTTTTTTTTTTTTTTATCTCGAATTTTGAGAGCTTTTTTAACTTTTTTCTCAAAAACGAGCACGTGAACGCCAATTTTGGTCTATACGATTCTTATGCAGTTTTAGATTCTCTACACGGTCCACTGATCGTTTTATTTTTTTGTCGAGTTTTGAGAATTTTTTTTTTTTTTTCTCGAAAACGAGCTCGACGACCTGCACTTTTGACGACGCCATCGTGTTCCCCGGATTTTTTCCTGCAAGATAGGGTGGCGATTTTTTGTCCTACGACGATTTTTGACGCCGGAGCGATGATTCGGAGCAGAGCGGACTTAGAAACTTTCGCGCGTCGACCGCCGGACCGATCGCTCCAGGCTGTTTTTCGTCAATAACTCGAAAACGAGCACGGTAACGCTCGTTTTCGCCCGTACGATACTTGTACCGTTTACCGTTGGCTACCTGGTAGACGGTTTTTTTTTTTTTTATCTCGAAGTTTGAGAGCTTTTTTAATTTTTTCCACAAA
>NW_027488419.1:17500-20000 GCF_051014445.1 Colletes latitarsis
GCGAATAATCGCAAACGACGACGCGTCGATTGTGCGGCCATCGTTGCTCGCGCGACTAACGACGATCAGCCGAGACGGCTGTAGTTTATCGCATCGATTTCATCGAGCAACCGATGGACGCTGCCGCGTTCGTTCGTAAATGAATGTTATACATACTCACGGATAGCCTGAGGCGAATAATCGCAAACGACGACGCGTCGATTGTGCGGCCATCGTTGCTCGCGCGACTAACGACGATCAGCCGAGACGGCTGTAGTTTATCGCATCGATTTCATCGAGCAACCGATGGACGCTGCCGCGTTCGTTCGTAAATGAATGTTATACATACTCACGGATAGCCTGAGGCGAATGATCGCAAACGACGACGCGTCGATTTTGCGGCCATCGTTGCTCGCGCGACTAACGACGACCAGCCGAAACGGCTGTAGTTTATCGCATCGATTTCATCGAGCAACCGATGGACGCTGCCGCGTTCGTTCGTAAATGAATATTATACATACTCACGGATAGCCTGAGGCGAATGATCGCAAACGACGACGCGTCGATTTTGCGGCCATCGTTGCTCGCGCGACTAACGACGACCAGCCGAGAAGGCTGTAGTTTATCGCATCGATTTCATCGAGCAACCGATGGGCGCTGCCGCGTTCGTTCGTATATGAATATTATACATACTCACGGATAGCCAGAGGCGAATAATCGCAAACGACGACGCGTCGATTTTGCGGCCATCGTTGCTCGCGCGACTAACGACGACCAGCCGAGACGGCTGTAGTTTATCGCATCGATTTCATCGAGCAACCGGTGGACGCTGCCGCGTTCGTTCGTAAATGAATAATATACATACTCATGGCTAACTTGAGGCGAATAATCGCAAACGACGACGCGTCGATTTTGCGGCCATCGTTGCTCGCGCGACTAACGACGACCAGCCGAAACGGCTGTAGTTTATCGCATCGATTTCATCGAGCAACCGATGGACGCTGCCGCGTTCGTTCGTAAATGAATAATATACATACTCATGGCTAACTTGAGGCGAATAATCGCAAACGACGACGCGTCGATTTTGCGGCCATCGTTGCTCGCGCGACTAACGACGACCAGCCGAAACGGCTGTAGTTTATCGCATCGATTTCATCGAGCAACCGATGGACGCTGCCGCGTTCGTTCGTAAATGAATAATATACATACTCATGGCTAACTTGAGGCGAATAATCGCAAACGACGACGCGTCGATTTTGCGGCCATCGTTGCTCGCGCGACTAACGACGACCAGCCGAAACGGCTGTAGTTTATCGCATCGATTTCATCGAGCAACCGATGGACGCTGCCGCGTTCGTTCGTAAATGAATGTTATACATACTCATGGCTAACTTGAGGCGAATAATCGCAAACGACGACGCGTCGATTTTGCGGCCATCGTTGCTCGCGCGACTAACGACGACCAGCCGAGACGGCTGTAGTTTATCGCATCGATTTCATCGAGCAACCGATGGACGCTGCCGCGTTCGTTCGTAAATGAATAATATACATACTCATGGCTAACGTGAGGCGAATAATCGCAAACGACGACGCGTCGATTGTGCGGCCATCCGTTGCTCGCGCGACTAACGACGACCAGCCGAGAAGGCTGTAGTTTATCGCATCGATTTCATCGAGCAACCGATGGGCGCTGCCGCGTGCGTTCGCCCGATTGCGCGTGAAGTTACTGTTCGGAACCAAGAATATACGGGTGTATTATACCCGTTTGGTCGCAGCCACGCGCAAAGGCTTTTGAATGTACTGTACGCCCGGCCGTCGAACGATGGTTTTCCGTCATTCAGGAAACAAAAAGAAACTTTTGTCGTCGATATGGCGCGTTCAATCCTCCGTCGATACGCTGGTCGGAGGTGCGAACATCGAATATTTTTAAAGCAAAGAACAAGGAGCATTTTTAAATACAAAGAAAAAAATTGTAAATTGTATATGATTACCCTGAACGGTGGATCACTTGGCTCGTGGGTCGATGAAGAACGCAGCTAATTGCGCGTCAACGTGTGAACTGCAGGACACATGAACATCGACATTTCGAACGCACATTGCGGTCCACGGATAAAATTCCTGGACCACGCCTGGCTGAGGGTCGTTCACTTGTCCTAAAACTGCTTGCGTTGTTCTCAGATTCCCTAACCCCGCCGTCGTTTACCTCTCCTTTCGGGGAGATGGCGAAGAACGTTTCGGAGCCGGGTCGATGAAGAGAAAGGTATCAACGTACGAGCGAGAATTTGGGTATTTCGTTGGCGTTTGTCGCTGGACGTACGAAAAAGAATAAATATTATATATTATTGGCAAGTTTGCGCACCCCTTGCGTGGTGAGGCAGAGATCAGTCTGGACTCGCGCGAGTGTTTTACGGCGTCGTGCGTCGTGTTGTCTGGAGTATCATCACGACCGCCCGTTAAAGCACCGCTCCTACGATTTCTGACTTTGACGGCACTAAAAACCACCGTGGGGCGCAAATCGCGT
>NW_027488419.1:22500-30000 GCF_051014445.1 Colletes latitarsis
GCCGTCAGCGGCAAGTGGGGAGGGACGCGCCATCCTCTCGGGGGTGGACCGCGTCCTCCATCAAGCTCTGACGAGTAGGAGGGTCGCGGCGGTGTGCGCAGAAGGGTCTGGGCGTGAGCCTGCCTGGAGCCGCCGTCGGTGCAGATCTTGGTGGTAGTAGCAAATACTCCAGCGAGGCCCTGGAGGACTGACGTGGAGAAGGGTTTCGTGTGAACAGCCGTTGCACACGAGTCAGTCGATCCTAAGCCCTAAGAGAAATCCTATGAAGATGAGGTGTCCTAAAAAAACGCAGCAAACGAAACGAAACGAAGTTATTACAAAGCTTAATCATCCACTTTGACTCGAACACGAGAAAAAACATACATATATATATATATTTATTATATTTATTATATTATATTATTAAGATCCATCATGGCAACAACAGTATAGTAGAGTTGTGTAAAAAAATATGTGTAAAAGCAATTTTTTTAAACGTTTTTTTTTAACCAAAAAGAAAAACGAGTCACACAAGTGCGAAACGATTATAAAATAAAATAACTTGAGCGATGTGAGAGAGAGACACACACCCATCGGGCGAAAGGGAATCCGGTTTCTATTCCGGAACCCGGCAGCGGAACCGTATACCATTCGGGCCCTCGTAAGAGTAGTTCGTCGGGGTAACCCAAAATGACCTGGAGACGCCGTCGGGAGATCCGGGAAGAGTTTTCTTTTCTGTATAAGCGTTCGAGTTCCCTGGAAACCTCTAGCAGGGAGATAGGGTTTGGAACGCGAAGAGCACCGCAGTTGCGGCGGTGTCCGGATCTTCCCCTCGGACCTTGAAAATCCAGGAGAGGGCCACGTGGAGGTGTCGCGCCGGTTCGTACCCATATCCGCAGCAGGTCTCCAAGGTAAAGAGCCTCTAGTCGATAGATTAATGTAGGTAAGGGAAGTCGGCAAATTGGATCCGTAACTTCGGAATAAGGATTGGCTCTGAGGAGCGGGGCGTGTCGGGCTTGGTCGGGAAGCGAGTCTGGCTGACGTGCCGGGCCTGGGCGAGGTGAACGGCGTTGAACGGATTCGTTCGTTCTCGTCGGGATCCGAGCTCGGTCCCGTGCCTTGGCCTCCCGCGGATCTTCCTTGCTGCGAGGCTTTCGTTGGCGGCTTGCCGTCGTCGATCGTCCTCTTCGGCCGCCATTCAACACTCAGCTCAGAACTGGCACGGACTAGGGGAATCCGACTGTCTAATTAAAACAAAGCATTGCGATGGCCCCCAAGGGTGTTGACGCAATGTGATTTCTGCCCAGTGCTCTGAATGTCAACGTGAAGAAATTCAAAAAAGCGCGGGTAAACGGCGGGAGTAACTATGACTCTCTTAAGGTAGCCAAATGCCTCGTCATCTAATTAGTGACGCGCATGAATGGATTAACGAGATTCCCACTGTCCCTATCTACTAGTCGCATTCTGACTGCCGAAGGGTACGGACGTGTTCGCTCGCTGCTCCGCTACCTGAACCGCTCGACCGAGGAGTTACCGCCGCGTGGGTTTTTCCCGCTACCTGGCCGGAATTTCAACGTTTCGAGGAGTATTACGTGTATTTTCGCGAGTTATTCGCGTTATACACGTTAGTTTTTGGCGTATTTGTGCGATATATATACTTACTGTGTGTTTCTCCGGAGTGGAATTTCAAAAACTCGATCGAGATTTGTAATTTCGGAATCTTCGGGGCGACCGAGCGTGTTTGTCGCCGAATATCTCAGCCGTCAGGCTAGATATCGAGGTGAAACCGCGGCAGTGGGTAGAGAGAACTATTACGAGGAGAACGCCGCTTCGTGATTGAAAATCGGACGAAAATTCGATTTTTAAGAACGTTATAGGCGAGAAGTGACGCGACGGTGAGTCATCGCCGCGTGGGTTTTTCCCGGGGCGCGGCCGGAATTTCCAGCGCATACCTGGAATCTACGGGCGTGTCCGCGTTAGATCCGCGTTTAGAGGATAGTGCTAGGGATTATTCGTGTAGTGTTGCGGTTTCCTGTGGTTTCCTTGAAGTGGAAGTGCAAATACTCTGCGAGATTTGTAATTTTCAAATCTTCGGGGCGACCGTGCGCGTTCGTCGCCGTATATCTACGCCATCCGGCTGGATATCGGCGTGTTCTCGCGGCAGTGAGCTGTAGGCATCATCGCGAGTAGAACGGTAGTTTTAGACTCAAAATCGGAGTAGGTTTCAAATTTTAAGGACGTTTTTAAGTGCGTGAACGGCAATTCCAAGCGGGCCACGTCAGCGCCGCCATTTTGAGCCGACCGCGTGGCACGTAGCCAACGCCCAGTGACGTCACCGACGCCATCTTGGGCCAAGCGCGTGACGCGCGATCAGTGCCTGGTGAAGCGGACGCGGCCATCTTGGGTCGACCGCGTCGCCGACCGAACGAGCGCACCCGAGTCCAGCCGACGGGGCCCGATCGCCGAGGAGGAGTGGGGGCGAGCCCCGAGCGCTGCAACCGGCCTACCGGACACGAGCGGATCCGACGGGATCCGAGCAAGGAAGAGGAGTGGGGGACGGTCCCCGCTTCAGTATGGCGCCGACCGCGCCGGCTAAGGTTGTCTTGTCGCGCTTGGGCGACAAGACGAAGACGACGGCAGCAGCCACGACAACGCCAGCGCGAACCATGGGAGCAGGACAGCCTCCCGCAACGAAGAGGAAGGCCAGCGTCACGCCGGTCAAAGACACCGGCAGCGTGGGTAGCAAAAAGAGGGCAACAGAACCTGCCCCGGAAGAGAAGAAAACCGTGGCCGGGATGAAGGCCACGGCAAGCGCCATCGAGGACCGGATGCTGCAGTTTTGCATGGATCCGGTCAAGAAGATAAACAAAGAACAGGCAGCCATCATCATGCGTCTCTTCAAGGAGATGCGTGGGGTAGTGCAGGACCTGGTAGAGGAGAATAGCTTCCTGGAAGGACAGCTACACCAGGCGAAGACGCAGAGGAAATCGTCGGAGGCGGTGCTTACCGGGGCGGTTGAAAAATCGCTCCAAGCGACCAAGTGCCTGGAGCGGGCGGTGAAGAAGGTGGAGGCACCCAAGGCTCTCTCCTACGCGGAGAAGCTTAAGACGGGAGCGACACCGTCGCCGAGAACAGCCCCGCCGGCGCTTGGACCGCCAAGGAACGTGGCGATGATTTTCCCCGATCAGAAGGACGGGGAAATCCGGACCAGCGAAGAAGCGAGGGAGGCGGTCTTCACCCTCGTTAACCCCAGGAAGAGGGGGCTACAGGTGAAGGCCGTAAGGAAAATCCACAGCAATGGCATTGCTGTGGAAACCGCCACCGCCGAGGGACTCAAAGCACTGACGGAGAGTGCTAAACTGAAGCAGGCCGGGCTTACGGTCAAAACGCCGGTCACAAGGAAGCCGAAGATGACCATCTTCGACGTCCCGCGGGCTATGACCGAGAAGGAGATCGTCGCGTGCCTCAAGAGGCAAAATCCAAACGTGTTCGGAGAAGAGGAGGAGAAGGAGGTGACCTTCTGCTTCCGGACAGGGAGGAAGGACAGCGAAGAGACCAACTGGGTGGTCGAGGTCTCCCCGAAGCTCAGGACGAAGATGCTCGAGGCGCACAAGGTCTTCTTGGGCTGGAACGCCTGCAAAGTGCGAGATTTCCTCGCCGTAAGCAGGTGCTTCAAGTGCCAGGGATTCGGCCACATCGCCAAGCACTGCCGTCAGAAGGAGGACGTGTGCGGCCACTGCGCACACATTGGACACAGCGCGAAGGCGTGTCCAAAGAGGAGCCAGCCCGCAGTCTGCGTGAACTGCAAACGGGCTGGTAAAAAGGGAGACCACGCCGCTTCCAGCGCGTCGTGCCCAGGTTATGAGAGGGCAGTCCAGAGGGCCGTAGGTAGAACCAGTTATGTATAATAACGCTTCTACAGACGGACGAGGACTCACGATCCTGCAGCTCAACATGCAGCGATCAAAAGTCGTGCCACACGAGGTCAGGCAACAAATGGAAGAAACCAATGCGGATATCCTGCTTATGCAGGAACCGTATAGTTTCAAGAGAGTTATCCCAGGTTTCGGGACGGGCGCTACGATAGTTTTTCACAACCACGCAGACGAACCGCCGCTCGCGGCCGTATGCGTGAGGAATAGAAAGTTTTCCGTGCTCAAAATCGCAGACTTGTGCACAACGCATTGCGTCTGTGTTCAGCTCTTCGACGGTAGCACGGAACTGTACGTAGTGAGTCAATACTTTCCGCCGTCGGAAAATATTGAACTCGGGTTAGCCCACCTCGACACAGTACTAACAAGGCTAAGGGGGAATAGAATTATAATAGGCGCGGACGCGAACGCGAAGTCACATGTATGGAACAGTAGAGTCACCGACGAACGTGGGGAACTACTAGAGGAATTACTCATTAGACATAACTTGTTGGTACTAAACGAGGCGGGACATCCCACCACGTTTGAGAATACGCGAGGATCGTCGAACATCGACGTCACTCTCGCGACCTGGGAAGCTATACCGCTCGTACACGGCTGGAAAGTGTACGAGGACGGAACCTCCAGCGATCATAGAATCCTGGAGACGCGCCTGAACCTCGGCACGCGAAGAGGACAGCCGCCGCCCCTACAACCACGGTACAACACCAGGAAGGCCGACTGGAACAAGCTCCAGAGGACACTCATCCAGGAGAAGCGCTCCTTGACGAACGCCGACCTAAACAGTCGGCAAGACGTCGAGGCAATGGCGGAAACCATGGAGCGGGTAATATTGACCGCCTGCGAAGCGGCAATGCCCAAAAAGATATGGCACCAGAAATCTGTACCGTGGTGGACAGAGGAACTGACAAGGATGAAGAGGGCAACCTACAGGGCAAGAAGACTGTACCAGGGGACACACGATCCCCCGACGAGGGAGATACTGAAACAGGAATACCGACGGTTCAGGAGAACCTATACGAAAAAGGTGACGAGCGAGAAGAACCGCTCATGGCGCCAGTTCGTCACCAGCCAAGGAAACCAGGAGGTCTGGGGTGTCGCAACGAAGACATCCCTGGGGAAACTCAGGAGGGAGGAAGCCACTTCCTCGATTAAACTGCCGCACGGGGGTCATACGACCTCGTGGAGATCAACCGCGGAAGCGATGTTGACGGCGCTCGTCCCGGAGGACGACATGGAGACAGACACCCCAGAACAAGCAAGGACACGCATGGAAGTCCGAATCCAGCCAACAACGGAGGACAGCCCCCCATTCCAATGGGAAGACCTGAGTGCCGCTGTAACGCGCCTCAGAAAAGGTAAATGTCCGGGGCCGGACAGGATCGAGGTGGAAGTTATCCAGAAATCCTGGGGATGTCTCCACGAGGAGCTCCTCAGGCTCTGTAACGGATGCCTCGAATGGGGAGTATTCCCAGCTCGTTGGAAGGTGGGTACGATTATCACAATACCCAAGGGTCCGGACAAGGATAGGAGTAACCCGAAGTCGTATCGGCCAGTTTGCCTGCTTTCAATGGTAGGGAAGCTGCTCGAACGACTGATGGCGAACAGACTCGCGAGTATTTTTCTCGATCATGACCTAACCTCCGACCGGCAATACGGGTTTAAACCTGGACGGTCGACGGAGGAGGCGATCGTTAAATTCCGTAGTATTCTTAGGGAAAGGGAATTCGCGGAGGCAAAATACGTGATAGCGATAGCGTTCGATATTTCGGGCGCTTTCGATAACGTATGGTGGCCAAATGTCCTGTACGAACTCAAGAGAAGGGACTGCCCACGAAACCTATACAGGCTAGTGGAAAGTTACTTCTCGGAGAGGGCAGTACAGATCGTGGGGAAACAAGAATCAGTCCGGAAACCCGTTACCAGAGGCTGCCCGCAGGGCTCGATATTGGGTCCAAGTTTTTGGAACCTAATTTTCGATGACCTGCTGGCGGTTCTCACATCCGACGAGCTGGAATGTGAACCGGTTGCCTATGCGGACGACGTCCTGGTCGTGATTTCCGGCAACTCGAGAGAGGAGCTGAGAAGGAAGGGCCAGGGGGTCGCCACGGCAATGTCCGAGTGGTGCGGAAGGAGAAAGCTGGAACTCTCAGCCGAAAAGTCGGAGATGCTCTTGGTCAAAGGATCGCTCGATGCAGCGCGTCCACCGACCATCCGCATCTCCGGCAGAGGCATAAGAATGAAGCCAGCAATCAGGTACTTAGGAGTACATTTTGAGAAAGGACTCCGGTTGAACACGCATATCGTGACAACTTCGGAGAAATGCAGAGGTTTGTTCAACAGTCTCGCGAAGGTGGCCAAAGCGAACTGGGGACTGGGACATCGTGCACTCCGTCTCTTGTACGGGGGGCTCTTTGTACCCATAACCACGTACGCAGCGGCGGGCTGGAGCGACCTGATGAACAAAACGGCAAGACGGATGCTGGCTCGTTCTCAGAGACAGGCTCTCCTTCGAGTCACCAAGGCGTATTGCACGACGGCCTCGGACGCACTAACGGTGATCGCGGGCGAACCCCCGATCGACCTGGTGGTGGAAGAGAGGGCAAGAAGATACTGGATTCGGACGGAAGAAAGAAGAGGACGAAACAACGGCAACGAGGAAGAGGAAGGCCGGGATTACGGCGAAGAAAGAAGACGGGCGGCGGCGGAAATGCTGGATGCCTGGCAGGAGCGTTGGCAGGTCTCGACCCATGGTCGGACGACCTTCGAGTTCTTCGGAGACGTCCGGCAGAGAACACGGGCCACCTGGATAGAACTGGACCACTATGTCACGCAATTTCTTAGTGGTCACGGTAACTTCAGGTGGAAGCTCAGATCCTTCGCTCTGAGCGAAACTGCAATGTGCGAATGTGGGACCGGCGACGAAACGCCGAAGCACATACTTCTCGACTGTCCGAGGCACGAGGCGGCCAGGGCGGTCTTGAAGACGGCACTGAGGCTTAACGGCTACGGATGGCCGGTCGCGGAAGCGGAGTTGGTTTCCAAAACCAACTTCCGACACTTCCGCGACTTCGCACGAGCCACGCTCAAGGCCAAAGAGACCCCAGCCTACGTGGGATGGCAACAGGACGACTAGGAAGAAAGAAGAAAGAAGAAAGAAGGAAAGAAGAAAGAAGAGAGAAGAAGAACACAGTGTAGTGCAGTGCAGTGAGTGTCGACAAACCGCGGACCGCGAACCGCGAGCCGCGACACCGCGAACCGCGAGTCAAGACACCGCGAACCGCGAACCGAGGGCTGCGGATCCGCGAATCCGCACTACGAACGTCGTGCTGTGAACCGCGCAACAGTGTGCCGCGAAATCGAAAACCGCGGGACCGCGAACCGCGAGGTCGTGAACCGCGAAACCACGGGACAGTGTCACCGCGCACCGAGGACTGCGGATCCGCGAATCCGCACCGCGTACGTCTTACCGCACCGCACCGTGTACCGCGAACCGCGAAACGCGAGACCGCGTGATCGCGAACCGCGCGACCGCGATACCGCGAGACCGCGAGACCGCGACACCGCGAAACCGCGATACCGCGAGACC
>NW_027488419.1:35000-52500 GCF_051014445.1 Colletes latitarsis
CCAGTCCTAACCCAGTCCTAACCCAGTCCTAACCCAGACCTAACCCAGTCCTAACCCAGTCCTAACCCAGACCTAACCCAGACCTAACCCAGACCTAACCAAATCCAGTACTAACCCAGACCTAACCCAGTCCTAACCCAGACCTAACCCAGTCCTAACCCAGACCTAACCCAGACCTAACCCAGACCTAACCCAGACCTAACCAAATCCAGTACTAACCCAGACCTAACCCAGTCCTAACCCAGACCTAACCCAGTCCTAACCCAGACCTAACCCAGACCTAACCCAGTCCTAACCCAGTCCTAACCCAGACCTAACCCAGACCTAACCCAGTCCTAACCCAGTCCTAACCCAGACCTAACTCAGACCTAACCCAGACCTAACCCAGACCTAACCCAGTCCTAACCCAGTCCTAACCCAGTCCTAACCCAGAAATAACCCAGACCTAACCCAGACCTAACCCAGTCCTAACCCAGTCCTAACCCAGTCCTAACCCAGACCTAACCCAGACCTAACCCAGACCTAACCCAGACCTAACCCAGTCCTAACCCAGACCGAACCCAGACCTAACCCAGACCTAACCCAGTCCTAACCCAGACCTAACCCAGTCCTAACCCAGACCTAACCCAGACCTAACCCAGTCCTAACCCAGTCCTAACCCAGACCTAACCCAGACCTAACCCAGACCTAACCCAGACCTAACCCAGACCTAACCCAGAAATAACCCAGACCTAACCCAGACCTAACCCAGTCCTAACCCAGTCCTAACCCAGTCCTAACCCAGACCTAACCCAGTCCTAACCCAGTCCTAACCCAGACCTAACCCAGACCTAACCCAGACCTAACCAAATCCAGTACTAACCCAGACCTAACCCAGTCCTAACCCAGACCTAACCCAGTCCTAACCCAGACCTAACCCAGACCTAACCCAGTCCTAACCCAGTCCTAACCCAGACCTAACCCAGTCCTAACCCAGACCTAACCCAGACCTAACCCAGTCCTAACACAGTCCTAACCCAGTCCTAACCAAGTCCTAACCCAGAACCTACCCAGTCCTAACCCAAACCTAACCCAGACCTAACCCAGACCTAACCCAGTCCTAACCCAGTCCTAACCCAGACCTAACCCAGTCCTAACCCAGACCTAACCCAGTCCTAACCCAGAAATACCCCAGACCTGACCCAGACCTAACCCAGACCTAACCCAGCCCTAACCCAGACCTAACCCAGACCTAACCCAGACCTAACCCAGAAATAACCCAGACCTAACCCAGACCTAACCCAGACCTAACCCAGACCTAACCCAGTCCTAACCCAGACCTAACCCAGTCCTAACCCAGACCTAACCCAGACCTAACCCAGACCTAACCCAGACCTAACCCAGAAATAACCCAGACCTAACCCAGACCTAACCCAGTCCTAACCCAGAAATACCCCAGACCTGACCCAGACCTAACCCAGACCTAACCCAGCCCTAACCCAGACCTAACCCAGACCTAACCCAGACCTAACCCAGAAATAACCCAGACCTAACCCAGACCTAACCCAGTCCTAACCCAGTACTAACCCAGTCCTAACCCAGACCTAACCCAGTCCTAACCCAGACCTAACCCAGACCTAACCCAGTCCTAACCTAGACCTAACCCAGTCCTAAACCAGACCTAACCCAATCCTAACCCAGTCGTAACCCAGACCTAACCCAGTCGTAACCCAGACCTAACCCAGTCGTAACCCAGACCTAACCCAGTCGTAACCCAGACCTAACCCAGTCGTAACCCAGTCCTAACCCAGTCCTAACCCAGACCTAACCCAGACCTAACCCAGACCTAACCCAGTCCTAACCCAGTCCTAACCCAGACCTAACCCAGTCCTAACCCAGACCTAACCCAGACCTAACCCAGTCCTAACCCAGACCTAACCCAGTCCTAACCCAGTCCTAACCCAGTCCTAACCCAGTCTTAAACCAGTCCTAACTCAGACCTAACCGAGACGTAACCCAGACCTTATCCAATTCAGTCCTAACACAGTCCATATTCATTTTTTTTTTTTTTTTTTTTTTTTTTTTTTTATTTCTGTTTTAGATACCGAAGGAGATCCTTGGATAGGCACCCATGCCTCAGAAGAATATATGGGTAGTTTGGGAATCTGACTCACCATACCCCACAAGTGTCTCATCCGTCTTTACTCATTCAGACACCACTCATGCCAACAAGCATCCCGGGACGCAGGCGAAACTGCTCTCCGCATTACTTCACCTAACCAATTCTAAACTAGCCCTAACGCAGTTCCAATACAGTCATTACAAAATGGGCTAGGTCTGGGCCAGTGTTGCGGGGGTTTGGGGCGCGCAGACCCCAGTCAGCAAAACGAATTCAATATGATGCTGTTCAATTTAATATGATACCGCTATTACAAAGGGGGTTAGGTCTGGGCTAGTGTAGCGGGGGTCTGGGGGGCGCAGACCCCTGTCAGCAAAACGAATTCAATATGATGCTGCTCAATTTAATTTGATACCGCTATTACAAAATGGGTTAGGTCTGGGCTGGTGTAGCGGGGGTTTGGGGGGCGCAGACCCCAGTCAGCAAAACGAATTCAATATGATGCTGTTCAATTTAATTTGATACCGCTATTACAAAATGGGTTAGGTCTGGGCTAGTGTAGCGGGGGTTTGGGGGGCGCAGACCCCAGTCAGCAAAACGAATTCAATATGATGCTGTTCAATTTAATTTGATACCGCTATTACAAAATGGGTTAGGTCTGGGCTAGTGTAGCGGGGGTTTGGGGGGCGCAGCCCCCCATTCAGCAAAACGAATTATGTACGATGCTGTTCAATTTAATATGATACCACTATTACAAAGTGGGTTAGGTCTGGGCTAGTGTAGCGGGGGTCTGGGGGGCGCAGACCCCTGTCAGCAAAACGAATTCAATATGATGCTGTTCAATTTAATTTGATACAGCTATTACAAAATGGGTTAGGTCTGGGCTAGTGTAGCGGGGGTTTGGGGGGCGCAGCCCCCCATTCAGCAAAACGAATTATGTACGATGCTGTTCAATTTAATATGATACCACTATTACAAAGTGGGTTAGGTCTGGGCTAGTATAGCGGGGGTCTGGGGGGCGCAGACCCCAGTCAGCAAAACGAATTCAATATGATGCTGTTCAATTTAATTTGATACCGCTATTACAAAATGGGTTAGGTCTGGGCTAGTGTAGCGGGGGTTTGGGGGGCGCAGCCCCCCATTCAGCAAAACGAATTTAGTACGATGCTGTTCAATTTAATATGATACCGCTATTACAAAGTGGGTTAGGTCCGGGCTAGTGTTGCGGGGGTCTGGGGCGCGCAGACCCCAGTCAGCAAAACGAATTCAATATGATGCTGTTCAATTTAATATGATACCGCTATTACAAAGGGGGTTAGGTCTGGGCTAGTGTAGCGGGGGTCTGGGGGGCGCAGACCCCTGTCAGCAAAACGAATTTAGTACGATGCTGTTCAATTTAATTTGATACCGCTATTACAAAATGGGTTAGGTCTGGGCTAGTGTAGCGGGGGTTTGGGGGGCGCAGCCCCCCATTCAGCAAAACGAATTAAGTACGATGCTGTTCAATTTAATATGATACCACTATTACAAAGTGGGTTAGGTCTGGGCTATTGTAGCGGGGGTCGGGGGGGCGCAGACCCCAGTCAGCAAAACGAATTCAATATGATGCTGTTCAATTTAGTTTGATACCGCTATTACAAAATGGGTTAGGTCTGGGCTAGTGTAGCGGGGGTTTGGGGGGCGCAGCCCCCCATTCAGCAAAACGAATTTAGTACGATGCTGTTCAATTTAATGTGATACCGCTATTACAAAGTGGGTTAGGTCCGGGCTAGTGTTGCGGGGGTCTGGGGCGCGCAGACCCCAGTCAGCAAAACGAATTCAATATGATGCTGTTCAATTTAATATGATACCGCTATTACAAAGGGGGTTAGGTCTGGGCTAGTGTAGCGGGGGTCTGGGGGGCGCAGACCCCTGTCAGCAAAACGAATTTAGTACGATGCTGTTCAATTTAATTTGATACCGCTATTACAAAATGGGTTAGGTCTGGGCTAGTGTAGCGGGGGTTTGGGGGGCGCAGCCCCCCATTCAGCAAAACGAATTAAGTACGATGCTGTTCAATTTAATATGATACCACTATTACAAAGTGGGTTAGGTCTGGGCTATTGTAGCGGGGGTCTGGGGGGCGCAGACCCCAGTCAGCAAAACGAATTCAATATGATGCTGTTCAATTTAATTTGATACCGCTATTACAAAATGGGTTAGGTCTGGGCTAGTGTAGCGGGGGTTTGGGGGGCGCAGCCCCCCATTCAGCAAAACGAATTTAGTACGATGCTGTTCAATTTAATATGATACCGCTATTACAAAGTGGGTTAGGTCCGGGCTAGTGTTGCGGGGGTCTGGGGGGCGCAGCCCCCCAGTCAGCAAAACGAATTTAGTACGATGCTGTTCAATTTAATTTGATACCGCTATTACAAAATGGGTTAGGTCTGGGCTAGTGTAGCGGGGGTTTGGGGGGCGCAGCCCCCCATTCAGCAAAACGAATTAAGTACGATGCTGTTCAATTTAATATGATACCACTATTACAAAGTGGGTTTGGTCTGGGCTAGTGTAGCGGGGGTCTGGGGGGCGCAGACCCCAGTCAGCAAAACGAATTCAATATGATGCTGTTCAACCCCTCGGGAATTTTTAATTTCTGTTTTATTCACCGTAATGCTCATGGAACGTACTTTCATATTCTTGTTTTTTGCTTCACGAAAATTTTTGTACACTAATTACTTTTTAATAGGAAAACGTGCAACGGCAAACTCCTTCCTAGGGTCACTGGGAAGATGACATTGACAAAATATGTTAAGATCAGCCGCCCCTATGCGTAAAGTATGTCGTTTTTCCATTTTTTCGATCCGGAGCGACACCAACATTGTGTTGCAATTTTAAACTGCGCGGTTAAACGGCGGGCCAAACAGTCGGTGGTTTATGCAACAGCAACCATCAAACTAGTAGGAGAATACACGCCCGTGATAGTATAGGAGATTCCCACTGTCCCTATCTTTTTTTTTATCTCGGACATATATATACCGGCTTATCGTCAATAACTCGAAAACCAGCACGTTAAGGCCAATTTTCGTCTATACGATTCTTATGCAGTTTTAGATTCTCTACACGGTCCACTGATCGTTTTATTTTTTTGTCGAATTTTGAGAATTTTTTTTTTTTTTTCTCGAAAACGAGCTCGACGACCTGCACTTTTGACGACGCCATCGTGTTCCCCGGATTTTTTCCTGCAAGATAGCGTGTCTATTTTTTGTCCTACGACGATTTTTGACGCCGGAGCGGTGTTTCGGAGCAGAGCGGACTTAGAAACTTTCGCGCGTCGACCGCCGGACCGATCGCTCCAGGCTGTTTTTCGTCAATAACTCGAAAACGAGCACGGTAACGCTCGTTTTCGCCCGTACGATACTTGTACCGTTTACCGATGGCTACCTGGTAGATGGTTTTTTTTTTTTTTATCTCGAATTTTGAGAGCTTTTTTAATTTTTTCCACAAAAACGAGCACGTGAACGCCAATTTTCGTCTATACGATTCTTATGCAGTTTTATATTCTCTACACGGTCCACTGATCGTTTTATTTTTTTGTCGAATTTTGAGAATTTTTTTTTTTTTTTCTCGAAAACGAGCTCGACGACCTGCACTTTTGACGACGCCATCGTGTTCCCCGGATTTTTTCCTGCAAGATAGCGTGTCTATTTTTTGTCCTACGACGATTTTTGACGCCGGAGCGGTGTTTCGGAGCAGAGCGGACTTAGAAACTTTCGCGCGTCGACCGCCGGACCGATCGCTCCAGGCTGTTTTTCGTCAATAACTCGAAAACGAGCACGGTAACGCTCGTTTTCGCCCGTACGATACTTGTACCGTTTACCGTTGGCTACCTGGTAGATGGTTTTTTTTTTTTTTATCTCGAATTTTGAGAGCTTTTTTAACTTTTTTCTCAAAAACGAGCACGTGAACGCCAATTTTGGTCTATACGATTCTTATGCAGTTTTAGATTCTCTACACGGTCCACTGATCGTTTTATTTTTTTGTCGAATTTTGAGAATTTTTTTTTTTTTTTCTCGAAAACGAGCTCGACGACCTGCACTTTTGACGACGCCATCGTGTTCCCCGGATTTTTTCCTGCAAGATAGGGTGGCGATTTTTTGTCCTACGACGATTTTTGACGCCGGAGCGATGATTCGGAGCAGAGCGGACTTAGAAACTTTCGCGCGTCGACCGCCGGACCGATCGCTCCAGGCTGTTTTTCGTCAATAACTCGAAAACGAGCACGGTAACGCTCGTTTTCGCCCGTACGATACTTGTACCGTTTACCGTTGGCTACCTGGTAGACGGTTTTTTTTTTTTTTATCTCGAAGTTTGAGAGCTTTTTTAATTTTTTCCACAAAAACGAGCACGTGAACGCCAATTTTCGTCTATACGATTCTTATGCAGTTTTATATTCTCTACACGGTCCACTGATCGTTTTATTTTTTTGTCGAATTTTGAGAATTTTTTTTTTTTTTTCTCGAAAACGAGCTCGACGACCTGCACTTTTGACGACGCCATCGTGTTCCCCGGATTTTTTCCTGCAAGATAGGGTGGCGATTTTTTGTCCTACGACGATTTTTGACGCCGGAGCGATGATTCGGAGCAGAGCGGACTTAGAAACTTTCGCGCGTCGACCGCCGGACCGATCGCTCCAGGCTGTTTTTCGTCAATAACTCGAAAACGAGCACGGTAACGCTCGTTTTCGCCCGTACGATACTTGTACCGTTTACCGTTGGCTACCTGGTAGACGGTTTTTTTTTTTTTTATCTCGAAGTTTGAGAGCTTTTTTAATTTTTTCCACAAAAACGAGCACGTGAACGCCAATTTTCGTCTATACGATTCTTATGCAGTTTTATATTCTCTACACGGTCCACTGATCGTTTTATTTTTTTGTCGAATTTTGAGAATTTTTTTTTTTTTTTCTCGAAAACGAGCTCGACGACCTGCACTTTTGACGACGCCATCGTGTTCCCCGGATTTTTTCCTGCAAGATAGCGTGTCTATTTTTTGTCCTACGACGATTTTTGACGCCGGAGCGGTGTTTCGGAGCAGAGCGGACTTAGAAACTTTCGCGCGTCGACCGCCGGACCGATCGCTCCAGGCTGTTTTTCGTCAATAACTCGAAAACGAGCACGGTAACGCTCGTTTTCGCCCGTACGATACTTGTACCGTTTACCGTTGGCTACCTGGTAGATGGTTTTTTTTTTTTTTATCTCGAATTTTGAGAGCTTTTTTAACTTTTTTCTCAAAAACGAGCACGTGAACGCCAATTTTGGTCTATACGATTCTTATGCAGTTTTAGATTCTCTACACGGTCCACTGATCGTTTTATTTTTTTGTCGAGTTTTGAGAATTTTTTTTTTTTTTTCTCGAAAACTAGCTCGACGACCTGCACTTTTGACGACGCCATCGTGTTCCCCGGATTTTTTCCTGCAAGATAGGGTGGCGATTTTTTGTCCTACGACGATTTTTGACGCCGGAGCGGTGTTTCGGAGCAGAGCGGACTTAGAAACTTTCGCGCGTCGACCGCCGGACCGATCGCTCCAGGCTGTTTTTCGTCAATAACTCGAAAACGAGCACGGTAACGCTCGTTTTCGCCCGTACGATACTTGTACCGTTTACCGTTGGCTACCTGGTAGACGGTTTTTTTTTTTTTTATCTCGAAGTTTGAGAGCTTTTTTAATTTTTTCCACAAAAACGAGCACGTGAACGCCAATTTTCGTCTATACGATTCTTATGCAGTTTTATATTCTCTACACGGTCCACTGATCGTTTTATTTTTTTGTCGAATTTTGAGAATTTTGTTTTTTTTTTCTCGAAAACGAGCTCGACGACCTGCACTTTTGACGACGCCATCGTGTTCCCCGGATTTTTTCCTGCAAGATAGCGTGTCTATTTTTTGTCCTACGACGATTTTTGACGCCGGAGCGGTGTTTCGGAGCAGAGCGGACTTAGAAACTTTCGCGCGTCGACCGCCGGACCGATCGCTCCAGGCTGTTTTTCGTCAATAACTCGAAAACGAGCACGGTAACGCTCGTTTTCGCCCGTACGATACTTGTACCGTTTACCGTTGGCTACCTGGTAGATGGTTTTTTTTTTTTTTATCTCGAATTTTGAGAGCTTTTTTAATTTTTTCCACAAAAACGAGCACGTGAACGCCAATTTTCGTCTATACGATTCTTATGCAGTTTTATATTCTCTACACGGTCCACTGATCGTTTTATTTTTTTGTCGAATTTTGAGAATTTTTTTTTTTTTTTCTCGAAAACGAGCTCGACGACCTGCACTTTTGACGACGCCATCGTGTTCCCCGGATTTTTTCCTGCAAGATAGCGTGTCTATTTTTTGTCCTACGACGATTTTTGACGCCGGAGCGGTGTTTCGGAGCAGAGCGGACTTAGAAACTTTCGCGCGTCGACCGCCGGACCGATCGCTCCAGGCTGTTTTTCGTCAATAACTCGAAAACGAGCACGGTAACGCTCGTTTTCGCCCGTACGATACTTGTACCGTTTACCGTTGGCTACCTGGTAGATGGTTTTTTTTTTTTTTATCTCGAATTTTGAGAGCTTTTTTAACTTTTTTCTCAAAAACGAGCACGTGAACGCCAATTTTGGTCTATACGATTCTTATGCAGTTTTATATTCTCTACACGGTCCACTGATCGTTTTATTTTTTTGTCGAATTTTGAGAATTTTTTTTTTTTTTTCTCGAAAACGAGCTCGACGACCTGCACTTTTGACGACGCCATCGTGTTCCCCGGATTTTTTCCTGCAAGATAGGGTGGCGATTTTTTGTCCTACGACGATTTTTGACGCCGGAGCGATGATTCGGAGCAGAGCGGACTTAGAAACTTTCGCGCGTCGACCGCCGGACCGATCGCTCCAGGCTGTTTTTCGTCAATAACTCGAAAACGAGCACGGTAACGCTCGTTTTCGCCCGTACGATACTTGTACCGTTTACCGTTGGCTACCTGGTAGACGGTTTTTTTTTTTTTTATCTCGAAGTTTGAGAGCTTTTTTAATTTTTTCCACAAAAACGAGCACGTGAACGCCAATTTTCGTCTATACGATTCTTATGCAGTTTTATATTCTCTACACGGTCCACTGATCGTTTTATTTTTTTGTCGAATTTTGAGAATTTTTTTTTTTTTTTCTCGAAAACGAGCTCGACGACCTGCACTTTTGACGACGCCATCGTGTTCCCCGGATTTTTTCCTGCAAGATAGCGTGTCTATTTTTTGTCCTACGACGATTTTTGACGCCGGAGCGGTGTTTCGGAGCAGAGCGGACTTAGAAACTTTCGCGCGTCGACCGCCGGACCGATCGCTCCAGGCTGTTTTTCGTCAATAACTCGAAAACGAGCACGGTAACGCTCGTTTTCGCCCGTACGATACTTGTACCGTTTACCGTTGGCTACCTGGTAGATGGTTTTTTTTTTTTTTATCTCGAATTTTGAGAGCTTTTTTAACTTTTTTCTCAAAAACGAGCACGTGAACGCCAATTTTGGTCTATACGATTCTTATGCAGTTTTAGATTCTCTACACGGTCCACTGATCGTTTTATTTTTTTGTCGAGTTTTGAGAATTTTTTTTTTTTTTTCTCGAAAACTAGCTCGACGACCTGCACTTTTGACGACGCCATCGTGTTCCCCGGATTTTTTCCTGCAAGATAGGGTGGCGATTTTTTGTCCTACGACGATTTTTGACGCCGGAGCGGTGTTTCGGAGCAGAGCGGACTTAGAAACTTTCGCGCGTCGACCGCCGGACCGATCGCTCCAGGCTGTTTTTCGTCAATAACTCGAAAACGAGCACGGTAACGCTCGTTTTCGCCCGTACGATACTTGTACCGTTTACCGTTGGCTACCTGGTAGACGGTTTTTTTTTTTTTTATCTCGAAGTTTGAGAGCTTTTTTAATTTTTTCCACAAAAACGAGCACGTGAACGCCAATTTTCGTCTATACGATTCTTATGCAGTTTTATATTCTCTACACGGTCCACTGATCGTTTTATTTTTTTGTCGAATTTTGAGAATTTTGTTTTTTTTTTCTCGAAAACGAGCTCGACGACCTGCACTTTTGACGACGCCATCGTGTTCCCCGGATTTTTTCCTGCAAGATAGCGTGTCTATTTTTTGTCCTACGACGATTTTTGACGCCGGAGCGGTGTTTCGGAGCAGAGCGGACTTAGAAACTTTCGCGCGTCGACCGCCGGACCGATCGCTCCAGGCTGTTTTTCGTCAATAACTCGAAAACGAGCACGGTAACGCTCGTTTTCGCCCGTACGATACTTGTACCGTTTACCGTTGGCTACCTGGTAGATGGTTTTTTTTTTTTTTATCTCGAATTTTGAGAGCTTTTTTAATTTTTTCCACAAAAACGAGCACGTGAACGCCAATTTTCGTCTATACGATTCTTATGCAGTTTTATATTCTCTACACGGTCCACTGATCGTTTTATTTTTTTGTCGAATTTTGAGAATTTTTTTTTTTTTTTCTCGAAAACGAGCTCGACGACCTGCACTTTTGACGACGCCATCGTGTTCCCCGGATTTTTTCCTGCAAGATAGCGTGTCTATTTTTTGTCCTACGACGATTTTTGACGCCGGAGCGGTGTTTCGGAGCAGAGCGGACTTAGAAACTTTCGCGCGTCGACCGCCGGACCGATCGCTCCAGGCTGTTTTTCGTCAATAACTCGAAAACGAGCACGGTAACGCTCGTTTTCGCCCGTACGATACTTGTACCGTTTACCGTTGGCTACCTGGTAGATGGTTTTTTTTTTTTTTATCTCGAATTTTGAGAGCTTTTTTAACTTTTTTCTCAAAAACGAGCACGTGAACGCCAATTTTGGTCTATACGATTCTTATGCAGTTTTATATTCTCTACACGGTCCACTGATCGTTTTATTTTTTTGTCGAATTTTGAGAATTTTTTTTTTTTTTTCTCGAAAACGAGCTCGACGACCTGCACTTTTGACGACGCCATCGTGTTCCCCGGATTTTTTCCTGCAAGATAGGGTGGCGATTTTTTGTCCTACGACGATTTTTGACGCCGGAGCGATGATTCGGAGCAGAGCGGACTTAGAAACTTTCGCGCGTCGACCGCCGGACCGATCGCTCCAGGCTGTTTTTCGTCAATAACTCGAAAACGAGCACGGTAACGCTCGTTTTCGCCCGTACGATACTTGTACCGTTTACCGTTGGCTACCTGGTAGACGGTTTTTTTTTTTTTTATCTCGAAGTTTGAGAGCTTTTTTAATTTTTTCCACAAAAACGAGCACGTGAACGCCAATTTTCGTCTATACGATTCTTATGCAGTTTTATATTCTCTACACGGTCCACTGATCGTTTTATTTTTTTGTCGAATTTTGAGAATTTTTTTTTTTTTTTCTCGAAAACGAGCTCGACGACCTGCACTTTTGACGACGCCATCGTGTTCCCCGGATTTTTTCCTGCAAGATAGCGTGTCTATTTTTTGTCCTACGACGATTTTTGACGCCGGAGCGGTGTTTCGGAGCAAAGCGGACTTAGAAACTTTCGCGCGTCGACCGCCGGACCGATCGCTCCAGGCTGTTTTTCGTCAATAACTCGAAAACGAGCACGGTAACGCTCGTTTTCGCCCGTACGATACTTGTACCGTTTACCGTTGGCTACCTGGTAGATGGTTTTTTTTTTTTTATCTCGAATTTTGAGAGCTTTTTTAACTTTTTTCTCAAAAACGAGCACGTGAACGCCAATTTTGGTCTATACGATTCTTATGCAGTTTTAGATTCTCTACACGGTCCACTGATCGTTTTATTTTTTTGTCGAGTTTTGAGAATTTTTTTTTTTTTTTCTCGAAAACTAGCTCGACGACCTGCACTTTTGACGACGCCATCGTGTTCCCCGGATTTTTTCCTGCAAGATAGGCTGGCGATTTTTTGTCCT
Source organism: Colletes latitarsis (assembly GCF_051014445.1). Classification (NCBI taxonomy): domain Eukaryota; kingdom Metazoa; phylum Arthropoda; class Insecta; order Hymenoptera; family Colletidae; genus Colletes; species Colletes latitarsis. The sequence goes on from NW_027488419.1 coordinate 47,036, forward strand.
ACTCCCATATTCGTGTCTTTTTGCTTAACGAAATCTTCTATATACTAATAACTTTTTAATAAAAAAACGTGCGACGGCAAAATCCGTCTTAGAGTCACTGGGGTGGTGACATGACAAAATATGTTAAGATCAGCCGCCCCTATGCGTAAAGTATGTCGTTTTTCCATTTTTTCACCCCGGAGCGACACCAACATTGTGTTGCAATTTTAAACCGCGCGGTTAAACGGCGGGCCAAACAGTCGGTGGTTTATGCAACAGCAACCATCAAACTAGTAGGAGAATACACGCCCGTGATAGTATAGGAGATTCCCACTGTCCCTATCTTTTTTTTTATCTCGGACATATATATACCGGCTTATCGTCAATAACTCGAAAACCAGCACGTTAAGGCCAATTTTGGTCTATACGATTCTTATGCAGTTTTAGATTCTCTACACGGTCCAATGATCGTTTTATTTTTTTGTCGAATTTTGAGAATTTTTTTTTTTTTTTCTCGAAAACGAGCTCGACGACCTGCACTTTTGACGACGCCATCGTGTTCCCCGGATTTTTTCCTGCAAGATAGGGTGGCGATTTTTTGTCCTACGACGATTTTTGACGCCGGAGCGATGATTCGGAGCAGAGCGGACTTAGAAACTTTCGCGCGTCGACCGCCGGACCGATCGCTCCAGGCTGTTTTTCGTCAATAACTCGAAAACGAGCACGGTAACGCTCGTTTTCGCCCGTACGATACTTGTACCGTTTACCGTTGGCTACCTGGTAGACGGTTTTTTTTTTTTTTATCTCGAAGTTTGAGAGCTTTTTTAATTTTTTCCACAAAAACGAGCACGTGAACGCCAATTTTCGTCTATACGATTCTTATGCAGTTTTATATTCTCTACACGGTCCACTGATCGTTTTATTTTTTTGTCGAATTTTGAGAATTTTTTTTTTTTTTTCTCGAAAACGAGCTCGACGACCTGCACTTTTGACGACGCCATCGTGTTCCCCGGATTTTTTCCTGCAAGATAGCGTGTCTATTTTTTGTCCTACGACGATTTTTGACGCCGGAGCGGTGTTTCGGAGCAGAGCGGACTTAGAAACTTTCGCGCGTCGACCGCCGGACCGATCGCTCCAGGCTGTTTTTCGTCAATAACTCGAAAACGAGCACGGTAACGCTCGTTTTCGCCCGTACGATACTTGTACCGTTTACCGTTGGCTACCTGGTAGATGGTTTTTTTTTTTTTTATCTCGAATTTTGAGAGCTTTTTTAACTTTTTTCTCAAAAACGAGCACGTGAACGCCAATTTTGGTCTATACGATTCTTATGCAGTTTTATATTCTCTACACGGTCCACTGATCGTTTTATTTTTTTGTCGAATTTTGAGAATTTTTTTTTTTTTTCTCGAAAACGAGCTCGACGACCTGCACTTTTGACGACGCCATCGTGTTCCCCGGATTTTTTCCTGCAAGATAGCGTGTCTATTTTTTGTCCTACGACGATTTTTGACGCCGGAGCGGTGTTTCGGAGCAGAGCGGACTTAGAAACTTTCGCGCGTCGACCGCCGGACCGATCGCTCCAGGCTGTTTTTCGTCAATAACTCGAAAACGAGCACGGTAACGCTCGTTTTCGCCCGTACGATACTTGTACCGTTTACCGTTGGCTACCTGGTAGATGGTTTTTTTTTTTTTTATCTCGAATTTTGAGAGCTTTTTTAACTTTTTTCTCAAAAACGAGCACGTGAACGCCAATTTTGGTCTATACGATTCTTATGCAGTTTTATATTCTCTACACGGTCCACTGATCGTTTTATTTTTTTGTCGAATTTTGAGAATTTTTTTTTTTTTTTCTCGAAAACGAGCTCGACGACCTGCACTTTTGACGACGCCATCGTGTTCCCCGGATTTTTTCCTGCAAGATAGGGTGGCGATTTTTTGTCCTACGACGATTTTTGACGCCGGAGCGATGATTCGGAGCAGAGCGGACTTAGAAACTTTCGCGCGTCGACCGCCGGACCGATCGCTCCAGGCTGTTTTTCGTCAATAACTCGAAAACGAGCACGGTAACGCTCGTTTTCGCCCGTACGATACTTGTACCGTTTACCGTTGGCTACCTGGTAGACGGTTTTTTTTTTTTTTATCTCGAAGTTTGAGAGCTTTTTTAATTTTTTCCACAAAAACGAGCACGTGAACGCCAATTTTCGTCTATACGATTCTTATGCAGTTTTATATTCTCTACACGGTCCACTGATCGTTTTATTTTTTTGTCGAATTTTGAGAATTTTTTTTTTTTTTTCTCGAAAACGAGCTCGACGACCTGCACTTTTGACGACGCCATCGTGTTCCCCGGATTTTTTCCTGCAAGATAGCGTGTCTATTTTTTGTCCTACGACGATTTTTGACGCCGGAGCGGTGTTTCGGAGCAGAGCGGACTTAGAAACTTTCGCGCGTCGACCGCCGGACCGATCGCTCCAGGCTGTTTTTCGTCAATAACTCGAAAACGAGCACGGTAACGCTCGTTTTCGCCCGTACGATACTTGTACCGTTTACCGTTGGCTACCTGGTAGATGGTTTTTTTTTTTTTTATCTCGAATTTTGAGAGCTTTTTTAACTTTTTTCTCAAAAACGAGCACGTGAACGCCAATTTTGGTCTATACGATTCTTATGCAGTTTTAGATTCTCTACACGGTCCACTGATCGTTTTATTTTTTTGTCGAGTTTTGAGAATTTTTTTTTTTTTTTCTCGAAAACGAGCTCGACGACCTGCACTTTTGACGACGCCATCGTGTTCCCCGGATTTTTTCCTGCAAGATAGGGTGGCGATTTTTTGTCCTACGACGATTTTTGACGCCGGAGCGATGATTCGGAGCAGAGCGGACTTAGAAACTTTCGCGCGTCGACCGCCGGACCGATCGCTCCAGGCTGTTTTTCGTCAATAACTCGAAAACGAGCACGGTAACGCTCGTTTTCGCCCGTACGATACTTGTACCGTTTACCGTTGGCTACCTGGTAGACGGTTTTTTTTTTTTTTATCTCGAAGTTTGAGAGCTTTTTTAATTTTTTCCACAAAAACGAGCACGTGAACGCCAATTTTCGTCTATACGATTCTTATGCAGTTTTATATTCTCTACACGGTCCACTGATCGTTTTATTTTTTTGTCGAATTTTGAGAATTTTTTTTTTTTTTTCTCGAAAACGAGCTCGACGACCTGCACTTTTGACGACGCCATCGTGTTCCCCGGATTTTTTCCTGCAAGATAGCGTGTCGATTTTTTGTCCTAGCTCAATTATTAAGGAAGTTACGGTTTCTTGATTTTTCGGTATGTTCGAACTGGTCTTTTAGGCGGGCGCTCGGTCGCGCGGTGCTTTCGCATCGACCGACGTACCGATCGGCGGCGACGGTTTTTCGTCTATATCTCGAAAACTAGTACGCTAACACATATTTTGACCTATATGATATTTGTTCAGTGTAATTTTTTCTATCTGGTAGGCTGGTTTTTTTTTTTTTATCTCGAATTTTTTGAACGTTTTTGTTTTTTTCTCGAAAACTAGCGCGACGACCGATATTTTTAACTACGGTTTTGAATTCGTCTAATTTTTGCCTACAAGATAGCGTGTCGAGTTTTTGTCCTGCGACGATTTTGACCATTTTTTCATTTTTTTCTCGAAAACGAGCACGGCAATCTATATTTTTAACGACGGCATCGTGTTCCCCTGCTTTTTTCCTACAAGATAGCGTTTTTTTTTTTTGCCCTAGCTCAATTATTAAGGAAATTACAGGTGTTGGTTTTCGCTCTAAGTTATAACAGGCCGTTCGGGCGGGCGGTTGGGTCGCGCGGTTCCCCCCATAAGCGGCCGTGCGTAAGCCCGTGCGTCGCCGGCGTTCCGGCGGGCGCCTCGGTACCTATAAGAGAAGCGACGGTCCGGTCGAGTCGGTCGGGGCAGCGTCGAGCGTACGGCTATTCTTCGACCTCGGTTGAGAAGCAGTCGTCGCTCCTCGGGATTTCATCCTGACTGTTCTGTATCGTGCTCGTTCCAGACTTTCTCCACACTGCATTGCCACGAGTCGGTGTCTTTGACCGAATGGCTCTTGAAGTGGTATAAGCGTCTCGAGTGACGTTGGTGACTTGTATACGTTTAAAATATGTATACTCGTACTATCCGAGCATCAACTCTTCAGTCCGAGCGATTGAAAATTTTGTGAAAACCATAAACTGGCACTACACTCTACGGAGCGTAGCTTAAAAGGCAAAAATTGTATGGAACTACGGTTCGTACTCTGGAAAGTGAGCAAAGAATGAAATACAGGTGTCTGACCTCGACATAACAGTACGGCGCCGAATACGTGCTTTCTCGACCAGCACATACGCGCTTTCTCGTTTTTGTCCAGCATGAATGCTTAGTCTTCGGGCCTGGCAATACGTGCTTCCACGATCGATGCCCAGCGTGAATAAGTGCCCGAGATGTTCAGCATGAGCGCAGCTCTACGTACTTTGTCGTTGTGGGATACCATTATACAATAATGTTCTGTTGTGAAGTAAAATACGAAACGAGAGAGTTTGGTGGTGACTCTGTCGAGAAAAAGCAAATATAAACGAGAGAGTTGGTGGTTTCTCTGTCGAGAAAAAGCAAATATAAACGAGAGAGAGTTGGTGGTGACTCTGTCGAGAAAAAGCAAATATAAGAGAGTTAGTTGGTGGTGGCTCTGTCGAGAAAAAGCAAATATAAGAGAGTTAGTTGGTGGTCGCTCTCTCGAAAAATGAAATTAAATTAAATAAACGAGAGTTTGGGGAGCTCTCGGAAAAGTGAAAGAAACTAAACGAAGGAGAGGGTTTTTGGTGGTACCCTCTCTATACATATATAATATTATAACACAAGAGAGGAAGAGGTGGCTCTCAAGTCTTTCGAACGAAAGACTAAAATTTGATGTTGAAAGAAGGAGTTTTTTATGTGTCGTCGTCCGTTCTCCTTCAGAGTCGGCGACGAAGAATAAAATTGAGAGAATATTACAAAAGAACTTTACTCAAGTTCCCTGGTTGATCCTGCCAGTAGTCATATGCTTGTCTCAAAGATTAAGCCATGCATGTCTCAGTACACGCCGTATTAAGGTGAAACCGCGAATGGCTCATTAAATCAGTTATGGTTCCTTTGATCGTACCCACATTTACTTGGATAACTGTGGTAATTCTAGAGCTAATACATGCAAAACAGAGTTCGTCCCAGTGATGGGAGGAACGCTTTTATTAGATCAAAACCAATCGGTGGTCTGGACGGGCATTATTGTCCGTTCGTTCATCGTTTGCTTTGGTGACTCTGAATAACTTTGTGCTGATCGCACGGTCTTCCAGTACCGGCGACGCATCTTTCAAATGTCTGCCTTATCAACTGTCGATGGTAGGTTCTGCGCCTACCATGGTTGTAACGGGTAACGGGGAATCAGGGTTCGATTCCGGAGAGGGAGCCTGAGAAACGGCTACCACATCCAA
>NW_027488419.1:55000-57500 GCF_051014445.1 Colletes latitarsis
TCGCATCGATTTCATCGAGCAACCGATGGACGCTGCCGCGTTCGTTCGTAAATGAATGTTATACATACTCACGGATAGCCTGAGGCGAATAATCGCAAACGACGACGCGTCGATTGTGCGGCCATCGTTGCTCGCGCGACTAACGACGATCAGCCGAGACGGCTGTAGTTTATCGCATCGATTTCATCGAGCAACCGATGGACGCTGCCGCGTTCGTTCGTAAATGAATGTTATACATACTCACGGATAGCCTGAGGCGAATAATCGCAAACGACGACGCGTCGATTGTGCGGCCATCGTTGCTCGCGCGACTAACGACGATCAGCCGAGACGGCTGTAGTTTATCGCATCGATTTCATCGAGCAACCGATGGACGCTGCCGCGTTCGTTCGTAAATGAATGTTATACATACTCACGGATAGCCTGAGGCGAATGATCGCAAACGACGACGCGTCGATTTTGCGGCCATCGTTGCTCGCGCGACTAACGACGACCAGCCGAAACGGCTGTAGTTTATCGCATCGATTTCATCGAGCAACCGATGGACGCTGCCGCGTTCGTTCGTAAATGAATATTATACATACTCACGGATAGCCTGAGGCGAATGATCGCAAACGACGACGCGTCGATTTTGCGGCCATCGTTGCTCGCGCGACTAACGACGACCAGCCGAGAAGGCTGTAGTTTATCGCATCGATTTCATCGAGCAACCGATGGGCGCTGCCGCGTTCGTTCGTATATGAATATTATACATACTCACGGATAGCCAGAGGCGAATAATCGCAAACGACGACGCGTCGATTTTGCGGCCATCGTTGCTCGCGCGACTAACGACGACCAGCCGAGACGGCTGTAGTTTATCGCATCGATTTCATCGAGCAACCGGTGGACGCTGCCGCGTTCGTTCGTAAATGAATAATATACATACTCATGGCTAACTTGAGGCGAATAATCGCAAACGACGACGCGTCGATTTTGCGGCCATCGTTGCTCGCGCGACTAACGACGACCAGCCGAAACGGCTGTAGTTTATCGCATCGATTTCATCGAGCAACCGATGGACGCTGCCGCGTTCGTTCGTAAATGAATAATATACATACTCATGGCTAACTTGAGGCGAATAATCGCAAACGACGACGCGTCGATTTTGCGGCCATCGTTGCTCGCGCGACTAACGACGACCAGCCGAAACGGCTGTAGTTTATCGCATCGATTTCATCGAGCAACCGATGGACGCTGCCGCGTTCGTTCGTAAATGAATAATATACATACTCATGGCTAACTTGAGGCGAATAATCGCAAACGACGACGCGTCGATTTTGCGGCCATCGTTGCTCGCGCGACTAACGACGACCAGCCGAAACGGCTGTAGTTTATCGCATCGATTTCATCGAGCAACCGATGGACGCTGCCGCGTTCGTTCGTAAATGAATGTTATACATACTCATGGCTAACTTGAGGCGAATAATCGCAAACGACGACGCGTCGATTTTGCGGCCATCGTTGCTCGCGCGACTAACGACGACCAGCCGAGACGGCTGTAGTTTATCGCATCGATTTCATCGAGCAACCGATGGACGCTGCCGCGTTCGTTCGTAAATGAATAATATACATACTCATGGCTAACGTGAGGCGAATAATCGCAAACGACGACGCGTCGATTGTGCGGCCATCCGTTGCTCGCGCGACTAACGACGACCAGCCGAGAAGGCTGTAGTTTATCGCATCGATTTCATCGAGCAACCGATGGGCGCTGCCGCGTGCGTTCGCCCGATTGCGCGTGAAGTTACTGTTCGGAACCAAGAATATACGGGTGTATTATACCCGTTTGGTCGCAGCCACGCGCAAAGGCTTTTGAATGTACTGTACGCCCGGCCGTCGAACGATGGTTTTCCGTCATTCAGGAAACAAAAAGAAACTTTTGTCGTCGATATGGCGCGTTCAATCCTCCGTCGATACGCTGGTCGGAGGTGCGAACATCGAATATTTTTAAAGCAAAGAACAAGGAGCATTTTTAAATACAAAGAAAAAAATTGTAAATTGTATATGATTACCCTGAACGGTGGATCACTTGGCTCGTGGGTCGATGAAGAACGCAGCTAATTGCGCGTCAACGTGTGAACTGCAGGACACATGAACATCGACATTTCGAACGCACATTGCGGTCCACGGATAAAATTCCTGGACCACGCCTGGCTGAGGGTCGTTCACTTGTCCTAAAACTGCTTGCGTTGTTCTCAGATTCCCTAACCCCGCCGTCGTTTACCTCTCCTTTCGGGGAGATGGCGAAGAACGTTTCGGAGCCGGGTCGATGAAGAGAAAGGTATCAACGTACGAGCGAGAATTTGGGTATTTCGTTGGCGTTTGTCGCTGGACGTACGAAAAAGAATAAATATTATATATTATTGGCAAGTTTGCGCACCCCTTGCGTGGTGAGGCAGAGATCAGTCTGGACTCGCGCGAGTGTTTTACGGCGTCGTGCGTCGTGTTGTCTGGAGTA
>NW_027488419.1:65000-90000 GCF_051014445.1 Colletes latitarsis
CAGACCTAACCAAATCCAGTACTAACCCAGACCTAACCCAGTCCTAACCCAGACCTAACCCAGTCCTAACCCAGACCTAACCCAGACCTAACCCAGTCCTAACCCAGTCCTAACCCAGACCTAACCCAGACCTAACCCAGACCGAACCCAGACCTAACCCAGACCTAACCCAGTCCTAACCCAGACCTAACCCAGACCTAACCCAGTCCTAACCCAGTCCTAACCCAGTCCTAACCCAGACCTAACCCAGTCCTAACCCAGTCCTAACCCAGACCTAACCCAGACCTAACCCAGACCTAACCCAAACCTAACCAAATCCAGTACTAACCCAGACCTAACCCAGTCCTAACCCAGACCTAACCCAGTCCTAACCCAGACCTAACCCAGACCTAACCCAGACTAACCCAGACCTAACCAAATCCAGTACTAACCCAGACCTAACCCAGTCCTAACCCAGACCTAACCCAGTCCTAACCCAGACCTAACCCAGACCTAACCCAGTCCTAACCCAGTCCTAACCCAGACCTAACCCAGACCTAACCCAGTCCTAACCCATCCTAACCCAGACCTAACTCAGACCTAACCCAGACCTAACCCAGACCTAACCCAGTCCTAACCCAGTCCTAACCCAGTCCTAACCCAGAAATAACCCAGACCTAACCCAGACCTAACCCAGTCCTAACCCAGTCCTAACCCAGTCCTAACCCAGACCTAACCCAGACCTAACCCAGACCTAACCCAGACCTAACCCAGTCCTAACCCAGACCGAACCCAGACCTAACCCAGACCTAACCCAGTCCTAACCCAGACCTAACCCAGTCCTAACCCAGACCTAACCCAGACCTAACCCAGTCCTAACCCAGTCCTAACCCAGACCTAACCCAGACCTAACCCAGACCTAACCCAGACCTAACCCAGACCTAACCCAGAAATAACCCAGACCTAACCCAGACCTAACCCAGTCCTAACCCAGTCCTAACCCAGTCCTAACCCAGACCTAACCCAGTCCTAACCCAGTCCTAACCCAGACCTAACCCAGACCTAACCCAGACCTAACCAAATCCAGTACTAACCCAGACCTAACCCAGTCCTAACCCAGACCTAACCCAGTCCTAACCCAGACCTAACCCAGACCTAACCCAGTCCTAACCCAGTCCTAACCCAGACCTAACCCAGTCCTAACCCAGACCTAACCCAGACCTAACCCAGTCCTAACACAGTCCTAACCCAGTCCTAACCAAGTCCTAACCCAGAACCTACCCAGTCCTAACCCAAACCTAACCCAGACCTAACCCAGACCTAACCCAGTCCTAACCCAGTCCTAACCCAGACCTAACCCAGTCCTAACCCAGACCTAACCCAGTCCTAACCCAGAAATACCCCAGACCTGACCCAGACCTAACCCAGACCTAACCCAGCCCTAACCCAGACCTAACCCAGACCTAACCCAGACCTAACCCAGAAATAACCCAGACCTAACCCAGACCTAACCCAGACCTAACCCAGACCTAACCCAGTCCTAACCCAGACCTAACCCAGTCCTAACCCAGACCTAACCCAGACCTAACCCAGACCTAACCCAGACCTAACCCAGAAATAACCCAGACCTAACCCAGACCTAACCCAGTCCTAACCCAGAAATACCCCAGACCTGACCCAGACCTAACCCAGACCTAACCCAGCCCTAACCCAGACCTAACCCAGACCTAACCCAGACCTAACCCAGAAATAACCCAGACCTAACCCAGACCTAACCCAGTCCTAACCCAGTACTAACCCAGTCCTAACCCAGACCTAACCCAGTCCTAACCCAGACCTAACCCAGACCTAACCCAGTCCTAACCTAGACCTAACCCAGTCCTAAACCAGACCTAACCCAATCCTAACCCAGTCGTAACCCAGACCTAACCCAGTCGTAACCCAGACCTAACCCAGTCGTAACCCAGACCTAACCCAGTCGTAACCCAGACCTAACCCAGTCGTAACCCAGTCCTAACCCAGTCCTAACCCAGACCTAACCCAGACCTAACCCAGACCTAACCCAGTCCTAACCCAGTCCTAACCCAGACCTAACCCAGTCCTAACCCAGACCTAACCCAGACCTAACCCAGTCCTAACCCAGACCTAACCCAGTCCTAACCCAGTCCTAACCCAGTCCTAACCCAGTCTTAAACCAGTCCTAACTCAGACCTAACCGAGACGTAACCCAGACCTTATCCAATTCAGTCCTAACACAGTCCATATTCATTTTTTTTTTTTTTTTTTTTTTTTTTTTTTATTTCTGTTTTAGATACCGAAGGAGATCCTTGGATAGGCACCCATGCCTCAGAAGAATATATGGGTAGTTTGGGAATCTGACTCACCATACCCCACAAGTGTCTCATCCGTCTTTACTCATTCAGACACCACTCATGCCAACAAGCATCCCGGGACGCAGGCGAAACTGCTCTCCGCATTACTTCACCTAACCAATTCTAAACTAGCCCTAACGCAGTTCCAATACAGTCATTACAAAATGGGCTAGGTCTGGGCCAGTGTTGCGGGGGTTTGGGGCGCGCAGACCCCAGTCAGCAAAACGAATTCAATATGATGCTGTTCAATTTAATATGATACCGCTATTACAAAGGGGGTTAGGTCTGGGCTAGTGTAGCGGGGGTCTGGGGGGCGCAGACCCCTGTCAGCAAAACGAATTCAATATGATGCTGCTCAATTTAATTTGATACCGCTATTACAAAATGGGTTAGGTCTGGGCTGGTGTAGCGGGGGTTTGGGGGGCGCAGACCCCAGTCAGCAAAACGAATTCAATATGATGCTGTTCAATTTAATTTGATACCGCTATTACAAAATGGGTTAGGTCTGGGCTAGTGTAGCGGGGGTTTGGGGGGCGCAGACCCCAGTCAGCAAAACGAATTCAATATGATGCTGTTCAATTTAATTTGATACCGCTATTACAAAATGGGTTAGGTCTGGGCTAGTGTAGCGGGGGTTTGGGGGGCGCAGCCCCCCATTCAGCAAAACGAATTATGTACGATGCTGTTCAATTTAATATGATACCACTATTACAAAGTGGGTTAGGTCTGGGCTAGTGTAGCGGGGGTCTGGGGGGCGCAGACCCCTGTCAGCAAAACGAATTCAATATGATGCTGTTCAATTTAATTTGATACAGCTATTACAAAATGGGTTAGGTCTGGGCTAGTGTAGCGGGGGTTTGGGGGGCGCAGCCCCCCATTCAGCAAAACGAATTATGTACGATGCTGTTCAATTTAATATGATACCACTATTACAAAGTGGGTTAGGTCTGGGCTAGTATAGCGGGGGTCTGGGGGGCGCAGACCCCAGTCAGCAAAACGAATTCAATATGATGCTGTTCAATTTAATTTGATACCGCTATTACAAAATGGGTTAGGTCTGGGCTAGTGTAGCGGGGGTTTGGGGGGCGCAGCCCCCCATTCAGCAAAACGAATTTAGTACGATGCTGTTCAATTTAATATGATACCGCTATTACAAAGTGGGTTAGGTCCGGGCTAGTGTTGCGGGGGTCTGGGGCGCGCAGACCCCAGTCAGCAAAACGAATTCAATATGATGCTGTTCAATTTAATATGATACCGCTATTACAAAGGGGGTTAGGTCTGGGCTAGTGTAGCGGGGGTCTGGGGGGCGCAGACCCCTGTCAGCAAAACGAATTTAGTACGATGCTGTTCAATTTAATTTGATACCGCTATTACAAAATGGGTTAGGTCTGGGCTAGTGTAGCGGGGGTTTGGGGGGCGCAGCCCCCCATTCAGCAAAACGAATTAAGTACGATGCTGTTCAATTTAATATGATACCACTATTACAAAGTGGGTTAGGTCTGGGCTATTGTAGCGGGGGTCGGGGGGGCGCAGACCCCAGTCAGCAAAACGAATTCAATATGATGCTGTTCAATTTAGTTTGATACCGCTATTACAAAATGGGTTAGGTCTGGGCTAGTGTAGCGGGGGTTTGGGGGGCGCAGCCCCCATTCAGCAAAACGAATTTAGTACGATGCTGTTCAATTTAATGTGATACCGCTATTACAAAGTGGGTTAGGTCCGGGCTAGTGTTGCGGGGGTCTGGGGCGCGCAGACCCCAGTCAGCAAAACGAATTCAATATGATGCTGTTCAATTTAATATGATACCGCTATTACAAAGGGGGTTAGGTCTGGGCTAGTGTAGCGGGGGTCTGGGGGGCGCAGACCCCTGTCAGCAAAACGAATTTAGTACGATGCTGTTCAATTTAATTTGATACCGCTATTACAAAATGGGTTAGGTCTGGGCTAGTGTAGCGGGGGTTTGGGGGGCGCAGCCCCCCATTCAGCAAAACGAATTAAGTACGATGCTGTTCAATTTAATATGATACCACTATTACAAAGTGGGTTAGGTCTGGGCTATTGTAGCGGGGGTCTGGGGGGCGCAGACCCCAGTCAGCAAAACGAATTCAATATGATGCTGTTCAATTTAATTTGATACCGCTATTACAAAATGGGTTAGGTCTGGGCTAGTGTAGCGGGGGTTTGGGGGGCGCAGCCCCCATTCAGCAAAACGAATTTAGTACGATGCTGTTCAATTTAATATGATACCGCTATTACAAAGTGGGTTAGGTCCGGGCTAGTGTTGCGGGGGTCTGGGGGGCGCAGCCCCCCAGTCAGCAAAACGAATTTAGTACGATGCTGTTCAATTTAATTTGATACCGCTATTACAAAATGGGTTAGGTCTGGGCTAGTGTAGCGGGGGTTTGGGGGGCGCAGCCCCCCATTCAGCAAAACGAATTAAGTACGATGCTGTTCAATTTAATATGATACCACTATTACAAAGTGGGTTTGGTCTGGGCTAGTGTAGCGGGGGTCTGGGGGGCGCAGACCCCAGTCAGCAAAACGAATTCAATATGATGCTGTTCAACCCCTCGGGAATTTTTAATTTCTGTTTTATTCACCGTAATGCTCATGGAACGTACTTTCATATTCTTGTTTTTTTGCTTCACGAAAATTTTTGTACACTAATTACTTTTTAATAGGAAAACGTGCAACGGCAAACTCCTTCCTAGGGTCACTGGGAAGATGACATTGACAAAATATGTTAAGATCAGCCGCCCCTATGCGTAAAGTATGTCGTTTTTCCATTTTTTCGATCCGGAGCGACACCAACATTGTGTTGCAATTTTAAACTGCGCGGTTAAACGGCGGGCCAAACAGTCGGTGGTTTATGCAACAGCAACCATCAAACTAGTAGGAGAATACACGCCCGTGATAGTATAGGAGATTCCCACTGTCCCTATCTTTTTTTTTATCTCGGACATATATATACCGGCTTATCGTCAATAACTCGAAAACCAGCACGTTAAGGCCAATTTTCGTCTATACGATTCTTATGCAGTTTTAGATTCTCTACACGGTCCACTGATCGTTTATTTTTTTGTCGAATTTTGAGAATTTTTTTTTTTTTTTCTCGAAAACGAGCTCGACGACCTGCACTTTTGACGACGCCATCGTGTTCCCCGGATTTTTTCCTGCAAGATAGCGTGTCTATTTTTGTCCTACGACGATTTTTGACGCCGGAGCGGTGTTTCGGAGCAGAGCGGACTTAGAAACTTTCGCGCGTCGACCGCCGGACCGATCGCTCCAGGCTGTTTTTCGTCAATAACTCGAAAACGAGCACGGTAACGCTCGTTTTCGCCCGTACGATACTTGTACCGTTTACCGATGGCTACCTGGTAGATGGTTTTTTTTTTTTTTATCTCGAATTTTGAGAGCTTTTTTAATTTTTTCCACAAAAACGAGCACGTGAACGCCAATTTTCGTCTATACGATTCTTATGCAGTTTTATATTCTCTACACGGTCCACTGATCGTTTTATTTTTTTGTCGAATTTTGAGAATTTTTTTTTTTTTTTCTCGAAAACGAGCTCGACGACCTGCACTTTTGACGACGCCATCGTGTTCCCCGGATTTTTTCCTGCAAGATAGCGTGTCTATTTTTTGTCCTACGACGATTTTTGACGCCGGAGCGGTGTTTCGGAGCAGAGCGGACTTAGAAACTTTCGCGCGTCGACCGCCGGACCGATCGCTCCAGGCTGTTTTTCGTCAATAACTCGAAAACGAGCACGGTAACGCTCGTTTTCGCCCGTACGATACTTGTACCGTTTACCGTTGGCTACCTGGTAGATGGTTTTTTTTTTTTTTATCTCGAATTTTGAGAGCTTTTTAACTTTTTTTCTCAAAAACGAGCACGTGAACGCCAATTTTGGTCTATACGATTCTTATGCAGTTTTAGATTCTCTACACGGTCCACTGATCGTTTTATTTTTTTGTCGAATTTTGAGAATTTTTTTTTTTTTTTCTCGAAAACGAGCTCGACGACCTGCACTTTTGACGACGCCATCGTGTTCCCCGGATTTTTTCCTGCAAGATAGGGTGGCGATTTTTGTCCTACGACGATTTTTGACGCCGGAGCGATGATTCGGAGCAGAGCGGACTTAGAAACTTTCGCGCGTCGACCGCCGGACCGATCGCTCCAGGCTGTTTTTCGTCAATAACTCGAAAACGAGCACGGTAACGCTCGTTTTCGCCCGTACGATACTTGTACCGTTTACCGTTGGCTACCTGGTAGACGGTTTTTTTTTTTTTTTATCTCGAAGTTTGAGAGCTTTTTTAATTTTTTCCACAAAAACGAGCAGTGAACGCCAATTTTCGTCTATACGATTCTTATGCAGTTTTATATTCTCTACACGGTCCACTGATCGTTTTATTTTTTTTGTCGAATTTTGAGAATTTTTTTTTTTTTTCTCGAAAACGAGCTCGACGACCTGCACTTTTGACGACGCCATCGTGTTCCCCGGATTTTTTCCTGCAAGATAGGGTGGCGATTTTTTGTCCTACGACGATTTTTGACGCCGGAGCGATGATTCGGAGCAGAGCGGACTTAGAAACTTTCGCGCGTCGACCGCCGGACCGATCGCTCCAGGCTGTTTTTCGTCAATAACTCGAAAACGAGCACGGTAACGCTCGTTTTCCGCCCGTACGATACTTGTACCGTTTACCGTTGGCTACCTGGTAGACGGTTTTTTTTTTTTTTTATCTCGAAGTTTGAGAGCTTTTTTAATTTTTTCCACAAAAACGAGCACGTGAACGCCAATTTTCGTCTATACGATTCTTATGCAGTTTTATATTCTCTACACGGTCCACTGATCGTTTTATTTTTTTGTCGAATTTTGAGAATTTTTTTTTTTTTTTCTCGAAAACGAGCTCGACGACCTGCACTTTTGACGACGCCATCGTGTTCCCCGGATTTTTTCCTGCAAGATAGCGTGTCTATTTTTTGTCCTACGACGATTTTTGACGCCGGAGCGGTGTTTCGGAGCAGAGCGGACTTAGAAACTTTCGCGCGTCGACCGCCGGACCGATCGCTCCAGGCTGTTTTTCGTCAATAACTCGAAAACGAGCACGGTAACGCTCGTTTTCGCCCGTACGATACTTGTACCGTTTACCGTTGGCTACCTGGTAGATGGTTTTTTTTTTTTTTATCTCGAATTTTGAGAGCTTTTTAACTTTTTTCTCAAAAACGAGCACGTGAACGCCAATTTTGGTCTATACGATTCTTATGCAGTTTTAGATTCTCTACACGGTCCACTGATCGTTTTATTTTTTTGTCGAGTTTTGAGAATTTTTTTTTTTTTTCTCGAAAACTAGCTCGACGACCTGCACTTTTGACGACGCCATCGTGTTCCCCGGATTTTTTCCTGCAAGATAGGGTGGCGATTTTTTGTCCTACGACGATTTTTGACGCCGGAGCGGTGTTTCGGAGCAGAGCGGACTTAGAAACTTTCGCGCGTCGACCGCCGGACCGATCGCTCCAGGCTGTTTTTCGTCAATAACTCGAAAACGAGCACGGTAACGCTCGTTTTCGCCCGTACGATACTTGTACCGTTTACCGTTGGCTACCTGGTAGACGGTTTTTTTTTTTTTTATCTCGAAGTTTGAGAGCTTTTTTAATTTTTTCACAAAAACGAGCACGTGAACGCCAATTTTCGTCTATACGATTCTTATGCAGTTTTATATTCTCTACACGGTCCACTGATCGTTTTATTTTTTTGTCGAATTTTGAGAATTTTTTTTTTTTTTTCTCGAAAACGAGCTCGACGACCTGCACTTTTGACGACGCCATCGTGTTCCCCGGATTTTTTCCTGCAAGATAGGGTGGCGATTTTTTGTCCTACGACGATTTTTGACGCCGGAGCGATGATTCGGAGCAGAGCGGACTTAGAAACTTTCGCGCGTCGACCGCCGGACCGATCGCTCCAGGCTGTTTTTCGTCAATAACTCGAAAACGAGCACGGTAACGCTCGTTTTCGCCCGTACGATACTTGTACCGTTTACCGTTGGCTACCTGGTAGACGGTTTTTTTTTTTTTTATCTCGAAGTTTGAGAGCTTTTTTTAATTTTTTCCACAAAAACGAGCACGTGAACGCCAATTTTCGTCTATACGATTCTTATGCAGTTTTATATTCTCTACACGGTCCACTGATCGTTTTATTTTTTTGTCGAATTTTGAGAATTTTTTTTTTTTTTTCTCGAAAACGAGCTCGACGACCTGCACTTTTGACGACGCCATCGTGTTCCCCGGATTTTTTTCCTGCAAGATAGCGTGTCTATTTTTTGTCCTACGACGATTTTTGACGCCGGAGCGGTGTTTCGGAGCAGAGCGGACTTAGAAACTTTCGCGCGTCGACCGCCGGACCGATCGCTCCAGGCTGTTTTTCGTCAATAACTCGAAAACGAGCACGGTAACGCTCGTTTTCGCCCGTACGATACTTGTACCGTTTACCGTTGGCTACCTGGTAGATGGTTTTTTTTTTTTTTATCTCGAATTTTGAGAGCTTTTTTAACTTTTTTCTCAAAAACGAGCACGTGAACGCCAATTTTGGTCTATACGATTCTTATGCAGTTATATATTCTCTACACGGTCCACTGATCGTTTTATTTTTTTGTCGAATTTTGAGAATTTTTTTTTTTTTTCTCGAAAACGAGCTCGACGACCTGCACTTTTGACGACGCCATCGTGTTCCCCGGATTTTTTCCTGCAAGATAGGGTGGCGATTTTTTGTCCTACGACGATTTTTGACGCCGGAGCGATGATTCGGAGCAGAGCGGACTTAGAAACTTTCGCGCGTCGACCGCCGGACCGATCGCTCCAGGCTGTTTTTCGTCAATAACCTCGAAAACGAGCACGGTAACGCTCGTTTTCGCCCGTACGATACTTGTACCGTTTACCGTTGGCTACCTGGTAGACGGTTTTTTTTTTTTTTATCTCGAAGTTTGAGAGCTTTTTTAATTTTTTCCACAAAAACGAGCACGTGAACGCCAATTTTCGTCTATACGATTCTTATGCAGTTTTATATTCTCTACACGGTCCACTGATCGTTTTATTTTTTTGTCGAATTTTGAGAATTTTTTTTTTTTTTCTCGAAAACGAGCTCGACGACCTGCACTTTTGACGACGCCATCGTGTTCCCCGGATTTTTTCCTGCAAGATAGGGTGGCGATTTTTTGTCCTACGACGATTTTTGACGCCGGAGCGATGATTCGGAGCAGAGCGGACTTAGAAACTTTCGCGCGTCGACCGCCGGACCGATCGCTCCAGGCTGTTTTTCGTCAATAACTCGAAAACGAGCACGGTAACGCTCGTTTTCGCCCGTACGATACTTGTACCGTTTACCGTTGGCTACCTGGTAGACGGTTTTTTTTTTTTTTATCTCGAAGTTTGAGAGCTTTTTTAATTTTTTCCACAAAAACGAGCACGTGAACGCCAATTTTCGTCTATACGATTCTTATGCAGTTATATTCTCTACACGGTCCACTGATCGTTTTATTTTTTTGTCGAATTTTGAGAATTTTTTTTTTTTTTTCTCGAAAACGAGCTCGACGACCTGCACTTTTGACGACGCCATCGTGTTCCCCGGATTTTTTCCTGCAAGATAGCGTGTCTATTTTTTGTCCTACGACGATTTTTGACGCCGGAGCGGTGTTTCGGAGCAGAGCGGACTTAGAAACTTTCGCGCGTCGACCGCCGGACCGATCGCTCCAGGCTGTTTTTCGTCAATAACTCGAAAACGAGCACGGTAACGCTCGTTTTTCGCCCGTACGATACTTGTACCGTTTACCGTTGGCTACCTGGTAGATGGTTTTTTTTTTTTTTATCTCGAATTTTGAGAGCTTTTTTAACTTTTTTCTCAAAAACGAGCACGTGAACGCCAATTTTGGTCTATACGATTCTTATGCAGTTTTAGATTCTCTACACGGTCCACTGATCGTTTTATTTTTTTGTCGAGTTTTGAGAATTTTTTTTTTTTTTTCTCGAAAACTAGCTCGACGACCTGCACTTTTGACGACGCCATCGTGTTCCCCGGATTTTTTCCTGCAAGATAGGGTGGCGATTTTTTGTCCTACGACGATTTTTGACGCCGGAGCGGTGTTTCGGAGCAGAGCGGACTTAGAAACTTTCGCGCGTCGACCGCCGGACCGATCGCTCCAGGCTGTTTTCGTCAATAACTCGAAAACGAGCACGGTAACGCTCGTTTTCGCCCGTACGATACTTGTACCGTTTACCGTTGGCTACCTGGTAGACGGTTTTTTTTTTTTTTATCTCGAAGTTTGAGAGCTTTTTTAATTTTTTCCACAAAAACGAGCACGTGAACGCCAATTTTCGTCTATACGATTCTTATGCAGTTTTATATTCTCTACACGGTCCACTGATCGTTTTATTTTTTTGTCGAATTTTGAGAATTTTGTTTTTTTTTTCTCGAAAACGAGCTCGACGACCTGCACTTTTGACGACGCCATCGTGTTCCCCGGATTTTTTCCTGCAAGATAGCGTGTCTATTTTTTGTCCTACGACGATTTTTGACGCCGGAGCGGTGTTTCGGAGCAGAGCGGACTTAGAAACTTTCGCGCGTCGACCGCCGGACCGATCGCTCCAGGCTGTTTTTCGTCAATAACTCGAAAACGAGCACGGTAACGCTCGTTTTCGCCCGTACGATACTGTACCGTTTACCGTTGGCTACCTGGTAGATGGTTTTTTTTTTTTTTATCTCGAATTTTGAGAGCTTTTTTAATTTTTTCCACAAAAACGAGCACGTGAACGCCAATTTTCGTCTATACGATTCTTATGCAGTTTTATATTCTCTACACGGTCCACTGATCGTTTTATTTTTTTGTCGAATTTTGAGAATTTTTTTTTTTTTTTCTCGAAAACGAGCTCGACGACCTGCACTTTTGACGACGCATCGTGTTCCCCGGATTTTTTTCTGCAAGATAGCGTGTCTATTTTTTGTCCTACGACGATTTTTGACGCCGGAGCGGTGTTTCGGAGCAGAGCGGACTTAGAAACTTTCGCGCGTCGACCGCCGGACCGATCGCTCCAGGCTGTTTTTCGTCAATAACTCGAAAACGAGCACGGTAACGCTCGTTTTCGCCCGTACGATACTTGTACCGTTTACCGTTGGCTACCTGGTAGATGGTTTTTTTTTTTTTTATCTCGAATTTTGAGAGCTTTTTTAACTTTTTCTCAAAAACGAGCACGTGAACGCCAATTTTGGTCTATACGATTCTTATGCAGTTTTATATTCTCTACACGGTCCACTGATCGTTTTATTTTTTTGTCGAATTTTGAGAATTTTTTTTTTTTTTTCTCGAAAACGAGCTCGACGACCTGCACTTTTGACGACGCCATGTGTTCCCCGGATTTTTTCCTGCAAGATAGGGTGGCGATTTTTTGTCCTACGACGATTTTTGACGCCGGAGCGATGATTCGGAGCAGAGCGGACTTAGAAACTTCGCGCGTCGACCGCCGGACCGATCGCTCCAGGCTGTTTTTCGTCAATAACTCGAAAACGAGCACGGTAACGCTCGTTTTCGCCCGTACGATACTTGTACCGTTTACCGTTGGCTACCTGGTAGACGGTTTTTTTTTTTTTTATCTCGAAGTTTGAGAGCTTTTTTAATTTTTTCCACAAAAACGAGCACGTGAACGCCAATTTTCGTCTATACGATTCTTATGCAGTTTTATATTCTCTACACGGTCCACTGATCGTTTTATTTTTTTGTCGAATTTTGAGAATTTTTTTTTTTTTTTCTCGAAAACGAGCTCGACGACCTGCACTTTTGACGACGCCATCGTGTTCCCCGGATTTTTTCTGCAAGATAGCGTGTCTATTTTTTGTCCTACGACGATTTTTGACGCCGGAGCGGTGTTTCGGAGCAGAGCGGACTTAGAAACTTTCGCGCGTCGACCGCCGGACCGATCGCTCCAGGCTGTTTTTCGTCAATAACTCGAAAACGAGCACGGTAACGCTCGTTTTCGCCCGTACGATACTTGTACCGTTTACCGTTGGCTACCTGGTAGATGGTTTTTTTTTTTTTTATCTCGAATTTTGAGAGCTTTTTTAACTTTTTTCTCAAAAACGAGCACGTGAACGCCAATTTTGGTCTATACGATTCTTATGCAGTTTTAGATTCTCTACACGGTCCACTGATCGTTTTATTTTTTTGTCGAGTTTTGAGAATTTTTTTTTTTTTTTCTCGAAAACTAGCTCGACGACCTGCACTTTTGACGACGCCATCGTGTTCCCCGGATTTTTTCCTGCAAGATAGGGTGGCGATTTTTTGTCCTACGACGATTTTTGACGCCGGAGCGGTGTTTCGGAGCAGAGCGGACTTAGAAACTTTCGCGCGTCGACCGCCGGACCGATCGCTCCAGGCTGTTTTTCGTCAATAACTCGAAAACGAGCACGGTAACGCTCGTTTCGCCCGTACGATACTTGTACCGTTTACCGTTGGCTACCTGGTAGACGGTTTTTTTTTTTTTATCTCGAAGTTTGAGAGCTTTTTTAATTTTTTCCACAAAAACGAGCACGTGAACGCCAATTTTCGTCTATACGATTCTTATGCAGTTTTATATTTCTACACGGTCCACTGATCGTTTTATTTTTTTGTCGAATTTTGAGAATTTTGTTTTTTTTTCTCGAAAACGAGCTCGACGACCTGCACTTTTGACGACGCCATCGTGTTCCCCGGATTTTTTCCTGCAAGATAGCGTGTCTATTTTTTGTCCTACGACGATTTTTGACGCCGGAGCGGTGTTTCGGAGCAGAGCGGACTTAGAAACTTTCGCGCGTCGACCGCCGGACCGATCGCTCCAGGCTGTTTTTCGTCAATAACTCGAAAACGAGCACGGTAACGCTCGTTTTCGCCCGTACGATACTTGTACCGTTTACCGTTGGCTACCTGGTAGATGGTTTTTTTTTTTTTTATCTCGAATTTTGAGAGCTTTTTTAACTTTTTTCTCAAAAACGAGCACGTGAACGCCAATTTTGGTCTATACGATTCTTATGCAGTTTTATATTCTCTACACGGTCCACTGATCGTTTTATTTTTTTGTCGAATTTTGAGAATTTTTTTTTTTTTTTCTCGAAAACGAGCTCGACGACCTGCACTTTTGACGACGCCATCGTGTTCCCCGGATTTTTTCCTGCAAGATAGGGTGGCGATTTTTTGTCCTACGACGATTTTTTGACGCCGGAGCGATGATTCGGAGCAGAGCGGACTTAGAACTTTCGCGCGTCGACCGCCGGACCGATCGCTCCAGGCTGTTTTTCGTCAATAACTCGAAAACGAGCACGGTAACGCTCGTTTTCGCCCGTACGATACTTGTACCGTTTACCGTTGGCTACCTGGTAGACGGTTTTTTTTTTTTTTATCTCGAAGTTTGAGAGCTTTTTTAATTTTTTTCCACAAAAACGAGCACGTGAACGCCAATTTTCGTCTATACGATTCTTATGCAGTTTTATATTCTCTACACGGTCCACTGATCGTTTTATTTTTTTGTCGAATTTTGAGAATTTTTTTTTTTTTTTCTCGAAAACGAGCTCGACGACCTGCACTTTTGACGACGCCATCGTGTTCCCCGGATTTTTTCCTGCAAGATAGCGTGTCTATTTTTTGTCCTACGACGATTTTTGACGCCGGAGCGGTGTTTCGGAGCAAAGCGGACTTAGAAACTTTCGCGCGTCGACCGCCGGACCGATCGCTCCAGGCTGTTTTTCGTCAATAACTCGAAAACGAGCACGGTAACGCTCGTTTCGCCCGTACGATACTTGTACCGTTTACCGTTGGCTACCTGGTAGATGGTTTTTTTTTTTTTATCTCGAATTTTGAGAGCTTTTTTAACTTTTTTCTCAAAAACGAGCACGTGAACGCCAATTTTGGTCTATACGATTCTTATGCAGTTTAGATTCTCTACACGGTCCACTGATCGTTTTATTTTTTTGTCGAGTTTTGAGAATTTTTTTTTTTTTTTCTCGAAAACTAGCTCGACGACCTGCACTTTTGACGACGCCATCGTGTTCCCCGGATTTTTTCCTGCAAGATAGCGTGTCTATTTTTTGTCCTACGACGATTTTGACGCCGGAGCGGTGTTTCGGAGCAGAGCGGACTTAGAAACTTTCGCGCGTCGACCGCCGGACCGATCGCTCCAGGCTGTTTTTCGTCAATAACTCGAAAACGAGCACGGTAACGCTCGTTTTCGCCCGTACGATACTTGTACCGTTTACCGTTGGCTACCTGGTAGATGGTTTTTTTTTTTTTTTATCTCGAATTTTGAGAGCTTTTTTAACTTTTTTCTCAAAAACGAGCACGTGAACGCCAATTTTGGTCTATACGATTCTTATGCAGTTTTATATTCTCTACACGGTCCACTGATCGTTTTATTTTTTTGTCGAATTTTGAGAATTTTTTTTTTTTTTTTCTCGAAAACGAGCTCGACGACCTGCACTTTTGACGACGCCATCGTGTTCCCCGGATTTTTTCCTGCAAGATAGGGTGGCGATTTTTTGTCCTACGACGATTTTTGACGCCGGAGCGATGATTCGGAGCAGAGCGGACTTAGAAACTTTCGCGCGTCGACCGCCGGACCGATCGCTCCAGGCTGTTTTTCGTCAATAACTCGAAAACGAGCACGGTAACGCTCGTTTTCGCCCGTACGATACTTGTACCGTTTACCGTTGGCTACCTGGTAGACGGTTTTTTTTTTTTTTATCTCGAAGTTTGAGAGCTTTTTTAATTTTTTCCACAAAAACGAGCACGTGAACGCCAATTTTCGTCTATACGATTCTTATGCAGTTTTATATTCTCTACACGGTCCACTGATCGTTTTATTTTTTTGTCGAATTTTGAGAATTTTTTTTTTTTTTCTCGAAAACGAGCTCGACGACCTGCACTTTTGACGACGCCATCGTGTTCCCCGGATTTTTTCCTGCAAGATAGCGTGTCTATTTTTTGTCCTACGACGATTTTTGACGCCGGAGCGGTGTTTCGGAGCAGAGCGGACTTAGAAACTTTCGCGCGTCGACCGCCGGACCGATCGCTCCAGGCTGTTTTTCGTCAATAACTCGAAAACGAGCACGGTAACGCTCGTTTTCGCCCGTACGATACTTGTACCGTTTACCGTTGGCTACCTGGTAGATGGTTTTTTTTTTTTTTATCTCGAATTTTGAGAGCTTTTTTAACTTTTTTCTCAAAAACGAGCACGTGAACGCCAATTTTGGTCTATACGATTCTTATGCAGTTTTAGATTCTCTACACGGTCCACTGATCGTTTTATTTTTTTGTCGAGTTTTGAGAATTT
Organism: Colletes latitarsis; assembly: GCF_051014445.1. Classification (NCBI taxonomy): domain Eukaryota; kingdom Metazoa; phylum Arthropoda; class Insecta; order Hymenoptera; family Colletidae; genus Colletes; species Colletes latitarsis. Next base: position 80,693 of record NW_027488419.1, read on the forward strand.
TTTTTTTTTTTTCTCGAAAACTAGCTCGACGACCTGCACTTTTGACGACGCCATCGTGTTCCCCGGATTTTTTCCTGCAAGATAGGGTGGCGATTTTTTGTCCTACGACGATTTTTGACGCCGGAGCGGTGTTTCGGAGCAGAGCGGACTTAGAAACTTTCGCGCGTCGACCGCCGGACCGATCGCTCCAGGCTGTTTTTCGTCAATAACTCGAAAACGAGCACGGTAACGCTCGTTTCGCCCGTACGATACTTGTACCGTTTACCGTTGGCTACCTGGTAGACGGTTTTTTTTTTTTTTATCTCGAAGTTTTGAGAGCTTTTTTATTTTTTCACAAAAACGAGCACGTGAACGCCAATTTTCGTCTATACGATTCTTATGCAGTTTTATATTCTCTACACGGTCCACTGATCGTTTTATTTTTTTGTCGAATTTTGAGAATTTTGTTTTTTTTTTCTCGAAAACGAGCTCGACGACCTGCACTTTTGACGACGCCATCGTGTTCCCCGGATTTTTTCCTGCAAGATAGCGTGTCTATTTTTTGTCCTACGACGATTTTTGACGCCGGAGCGGTGTTTCGGAGCAGAGCGGACTTAGAAACTTTCGCGCGTCGACCGCCGGACCGATCGCTCCAGGCTGTTTTTCGTCAATAACTCGAAAACGAGCACGGTAACGCTCGTTTTCGCCCGTACGATACTTGTACCGTTTACCGTTGGCTACCTGGTAGATGGTTTTTTTTTTTTTTATCTCGAATTTTGAGAGCTTTTTTAACTTTTTTCTCAAAAACGAGCACGTGAACGCCAATTTTGGTCTATACGATTCTTATGCAGTTTTAGATTCTCTACACGGTCCACTGATCGTTTTATTTTTTTGTCGAATTTTGAGAATTTTTTTTTTTTTTTCTCGAAAACGAGCTCGACGACCTGCACTTTTGACGACGCCATCGTGTTCCCCGGATTTTTTCCTGCAAGATAGGGTGGCGATTTTTTGTCCTACGACGATTTTTGACGCCGGAGCGATGATTCGGAGCAGAGCGGACTTAGAAACTTTCGCGCGTCGACCGCCGGACCGATCGCTCCAGGCTGTTTTTCGTCAATAACTCGAAAACGAGCACGGTAACGCTCGTTTTCGCCCGTACGATACTTGTACCGTTTACCGTTGGCTACCTGGTAGACGTTTTTTTTTTTTTTATCTCGAAGTTTGAGAGCTTTTTTAATTTTTTTCCACAAAAACGAGCACGTGAACGCCAATTTTCGTCTATACGATTCTTATGCAGTTTTATATTCTCTACACGGTCCACTGATCGTTTTATTTTTTTGTCGAATTTTGAGAATTTTTTTTTTTTTTTCTCGAAAACGAGCTCGACGACCTGCACTTTTGACGACGCCATCGTGTTCCCGGATTTTTTCCTGCAAGATAGGGTGGCGATTTTTTGTCCTACGACGATTTTTGACGCCGGAGCGATGATTCGGAGCAGAGCGGACTTAGAAACTTTCGCGCGTCGACCGCCGGACCGATCGCTCCAGGCTGTTTTTTCGTCAATAACTCGAAAACGAGCACGGTAACGCTCGTTTTCGCCCGTACGATACTTGTACCGTTTACCGTTGGCTACCTGGTAGACGGTTTTTTTTTTTTTTATCTCGAAGTTTGAGAGCTTTTTTAATTTTTTCCACAAAAACGAGCACGTGAACGCCAATTTTCGTCTATACGATTCTTATGCAGTTTTATATTCTCTACACGGTCCACTGATCGTTTTATTTTTTTGTCGAATTTTGAGAATTTTTTTTTTTTTTTTCTCGAAAACGAGCTCGACGACCTGCACTTTTGACGACGCCATCGTGTTCCCCGGATTTTTTTCCTGCAAGATAGCGTGTCTATTTTTTGTCCTACGACGATTTTTGACGCCGGAGCGGTGTTTCGGAGCAGAGCGGACTTAGAAACTTTCGCGCGTCGACCGCCGGACCGATCGCTCCAGGCTGTTTTTCGTCAATAACTCGAAAACGAGCACGGTAACGCTCGTTTTCGCCCGTACGATACTTGTACCGTTTACCGTTGGCTACCTGGTAGATGGTTTTTTTTTTTTTTATCTCGAATTTTGAGAGCTTTTTTAACTTTTTTCTCAAAAACGAGCACGTGAACGCCAATTTTGGTCTATACGATTCTTATGCAGTTTTAGATTCTCTACACGGTCCACTGATCGTTTTATTTTTTTGTCGAGTTTTGAGAATTTTTTTTTTTTTTTCTCGAAAACTAGCTCGACGACCTGCACTTTTGACGACGCCATCGTGTTCCCCGGATTTTTTCCTGCAAGATAGGGTGGCGATTTTTTGTCCTACGACGATTTTTGACGCCGGAGCGGTGTTTCGGAGCAGAGCGGACTTAGAAACTTTCGCGCGTCGACCGCCGGACCGATCGCTCCAGCTGTTTTTCGTCAATAACTCGAAAACGAGCACGGTAACGCTCGTTTTCGCCCGTACGATACTTGTACCGTTTACCGTTGGCTACCTGGTAGACGGTTTTTTTTTTTTTTTATCTCGAAGTTTGAGAGCTTTTTTAATTTTTTCCACAAAAACGAGCACGTGAACGCCAATTTTCGTCTATACGATTCTTATGCAGTTTTATATTCTCTACACGGTCCACTGATCGTTTTATTTTTTTGTCGAATTTTGAGAATTTTGTTTTTTTTTTTCTCGAAAACGAGCTCGACGACCTGCACTTTTGACGACGCCATCGTGTTCCCCGGATTTTTCCTGCAAGATAGCGTGTCTATTTTTTTGTCCTACGACGATTTTTGACGCCGGAGCGGTGTTTCGGAGCAGAGCGGACTTAGAAACTTTCGCGCGTCGACCGCCGGACCGATCGCTCCAGGCTGTTTTTCGTCAATAACTCGAAAACGAGCACGGTAACGCTCGTTTTCGCCCGTACGATACTTGTACCGTTTACCGTTGGCTACCTGGTAGATGGTTTTTTTTTTTTTTATCTCGAATTTTGAGAGCTTTTTAATTTTTTCCACAAAAACGAGCACGTGAACGCCAATTTTCGTCTATACGATTCTTATGCAGTTTTATATTCTCTACACGGTCCACTGATCGTTTTATTTTTTTGTCGAATTTTGAGAATTTTTTTTTTTTTTTCTCGAAAACGAGCTCGACGACCTGCACTTTTGACGACGCCATCGTGTTCCCCGGATTTTTTCCTGCAAGATAGCGTGTCTATTTTTTGTCCTACGACGATTTTTGACGCCGGAGCGGTGTTTCGGAGCAGAGCGGACTTAGAAACTTTCGCGCGTCGACCGCCGGACCGATCGCTCCAGGCTGTTTTTCGTCAATAACTCGAAAACGAGCACGGTAACGCTCGTTTTCGCCCGTACGATACTTGTACCGTTTACCGTTGGCTACCTGGTAGATGGTTTTTTTTTTTTTTATCTCGAATTTTGAGAGCTTTTTTAACTTTTTTCTCAAAAACGAGCACGTGAACGCCAATTTTGGTCTATACGATTCTTATGCAGTTTTATATTCTCTACACGTCCACTGATCGTTTTATTTTTTTGTCGAATTTTGAGAATTTTTTTTTTTTTTTCTCGAAAACGAGCTCGACGACCTGCACTTTTGACGACGCCATCGTGTTCCCCGGATTTTTTCCTGCAAGATAGGGTGGCGATTTTTTGTCCTACGACGATTTTTGACGCCGGAGCGATGATTCGGAGCAGAGCGGACTTAGAAACTTTCGCGCGTCGACCGCCGGACCGATCGCTCCAGGCTGTTTTTCGTCAATAACTCGAAAACGAGCACGGTAACGCTCGTTTTCGCCCGTACGATACTTGTACCGTTTACCGTTGGCTACCTGGTAGACGGTTTTTTTTTTTTTTATCTCGAAGTTTGAGAGCTTTTTTAATTTTTTCCACAAAAACGAGCACGTGAACGCCAATTTCGTCTATACGATTCTTATGCAGTTTTATATTCTCTACACGGTCCACTGATCGTTTTATTTTTTTGTCGAATTTTGAGAATTTTTTTTTTTTTTCTCGAAAACGAGCTCGACGACCTGCACTTTTGACGACGCCATCGTGTTCCCCGGATTTTTTCCTGCAAGATAGCGTGTCTATTTTTTGTCCTACGACGATTTTTGACGCCGGAGCGGTGTTTCGGAGCAAAGCGGACTTAGAAACTTTCGCGCGTCGACCGCCGGACCGATCGCTCCAGGCTGTTTTTCGTCAATAACTCGAAAACGAGCACGGTAAACGCTCGTTTTCGCCCGTACGATACTTGTACCGTTTACCGTTGGCTACCTGGTAGATGGTTTTTTTTTTTTATCTCGAATTTTGAGAGCTTTTTTAACTTTTTTCTCAAAAACGAGCACGTGAACGCCAATTTTGGTCTATACGATTCTTATGCAGTTTTAGATTCTCTACACGGTCCACTGATCGTTTTATTTTTTTGTCGAGTTTTGAGAATTTTTTTTTTTTTTTTCTCGAAAACTAGCCTCGACGACCTGCACTTTTGACGACGCCATCGTGTTCCCCGGATTTTTTCCTGCAAGATAGGCTGGCGATTTTTTGTCCTACTCCCATATTCGTGTCTTTTTGCTTAACGAAATCTTCTATATACTAATAACTTTTTAATAAAAAACGTGCGACGGCAAAAATCCGTCTTAGAGTCACTGGGGTGGTGACATGACAAAATATGTTAAGATCAGCCGCCCCTATGCGTAAAGTATGTCGTTTTTCCATTTTTTCACCCCGGAGCGACACCAACATTGTGTTGCATTTTAAACCGCGCGGTTAACGGCGGGCCAAACAGTCGGTGGTTTATGCAACAGCAACCATCAAACTAGTAGGAGAAATAAACGCCCGTGATAGTATAGGAGATTCCCCTGTCCTTCTTTTTTTTTATCTCGGACATATATATACCGCTTATCGTCAATAACTCGAAAACCAGCACGTTAAGGCCAATTTTGGTCTATACGATTCTTATGCAGTTTTAGATTCTCTACACGGTCCAATGATCGTTTTATTTTTTTGTCGAATTTTGAGAATTTTTTTTTTTTTTTCTCGAAAACGAGCTCGACGACCTGCACTTTTGACGACGCCATCGTGTTCCCCGGATTTTTTCCTGCAAGATAGGGTGGCGATTTTTTGTCCTACGACGATTTTTGACGCCGGAGCGATGATTCGGAGCAGAGCGGACTTAGAAACTTTCGCGCGTCGACCGCCGGACCGATCGCTCCAGGCTGTTTTTCGTCAATAACTCGAAAACGAGCACGGTAACGCTCGTTTTCGCCCAGTACGATACTTGTACCGTTTACCGTTGGCTACCTGGTAGACGGTTTTTTTTTTTTTATCTCGAAGTTTGAGAGCTTTTTTAATTTTTTCCACAAAAACGAGCACTGAACGCCAATTTTCGTCTATACGATTCTTATGCAGTTTTATATTCTCTACACGGTCCACTGATCGTTTTATTTTTTTGTCGAATTTTGAGAATTTTTTTTTTTTTTTCTCGAAAACGAGCTCGACGACCTGCACTTTTGACGACGCCATCGTGTTCCCCGGATTTTTTCCTGCAAGATAGCGTGTCTATTTTTTGTCCTACGACGATTTTTGACGCCGGAGCGGTGTTTCGGAGCAGAGCGGACTTAGAAACTTTCGCGCGTCGACCGCCGGACCGATCGCTCCAGGCTGTTTTTCGTCAATAACTCGAAAACGAGCACGGTAACGCTCGTTTCGCCCGTACGATACTTGTACCGTTTACCGTTGGCTACCTGGTAGATGGTTTTTTTTTTTTTTATCTCGAATTTTGAGAAGCTTTTTTAACTTTTTTTCTCAAAAACGAGCACGTGAACGCCAATTTTGGTCTATACGATTCTTATGCAGTTTTATATTCTCTACACGGTCCACTGATCGTTTTATTTTTTTGTCGAATTTTGAGAATTTTTTTTTTTTTTTCTCGAAAACGAGCTCGACGACCTGCACTTTTGACGACGCCATCGTGTTCCCCGGATTTTTTCCTGCAAGATAGCGTGTCTATTTTTTGTCCTACGACGATTTTTGACGCCGGAGCGGTGTTTCGGAGCAGAGCGGACTTAGAAACTTTCGCGCGTCGACCGCCGGACCGATCGCTCCAGCTGTTTTTCGTCAATAACTCGAAAACGAGCACGGTAACGCTCGTTTTCGCCCGTACGATACTTGTACCGTTTACCGTTGGCTACCTGGTAGATGGTTTTTTTTTTTTTTATCTCGAATTTTGAGAGCTTTTTTAACTTTTTTCTCAAAAACGAGCACGTGAACGCCAATTTGGTCTATACGATTCTATGCAGTTTTATATTCTCTACACGGTCACTGATCGTTTTATTTTTTTGTCGAATTTTGAGAATTTTTTTTTTTTTTCTCGAAAACGAGCTCGACGACTGCACTTTTGACGACGCCATCGTGTTCCCCGGATTTTTTCCTGCAAGATAGGGTGGCGATTTTTTGTCCTACGACGATTTTTGACGCCGGAGCGATGATTCGGAGCAGAGCGGACTTAGAAACTTTCGCGCGTCGACCGCCGGACCGATCGCTCCAGGCTGTTTTTCGTCAATAACTCGAAAACGAGCACGGTAACGCTCGTTTTCGCCCGTACGATACTTGTACCGTTTACCGTTGGCTACCTGGTAGACGGTTTTTTTTTTTTTTATCTCGAAGTTTGAGAGCTTTTTTAATTTTTTCCACAAAAACGAGCACGTGAACGCCAATTTTCGTCTATACGATTCTTATGCAGTTTTATATTCTCTACACGGTCCACTGATCGTTTTATTTTTTTGTCGAATTTTGAGAATTTTTTTTTTTTTTTCTCGAAAACGAGCTCGACGACCTGCACTTTTGACGACGCCATCGTGTTCCCCGGATTTTTTCCTGCAAGATAGCGTGTCTATTTTTTGTCCTACGACGATTTTTGACGCCGGAGCGGTGTTTCGGAGCAGAGCGGACTTAGAAACTTTCGCGCGTCGACCGCCGGACCGATCGCTCCAGGCTGTTTTTCGTCAATAACTCGAAAACGAGCACGGTAACGCTCGTTTTCGCCCGTACGATACTTGTACCGTTTACCGTTGGCTACCTGGTAGATGGTTTTTTTTTTTTTTATCTCGAATTTTGAGAGCTTTTTTAACTTTTTTCTCAAAAACGAGCACGTGAACGCCAATTTTGGTCTATACGATTCTTATGCAGTTTTAGATTCTCTACACGGTCCACTGATCGTTTTATTTTTTTGTCGAATTTTGAGAATTTTTTTTTTTTTTTCTCGAAAACGAGCTCGACGACCTGCACTTTTGACGACGCCATCGTGTTCCCCGGATTTTTTCCTGCAAGATAGGGTGGCGATTTTTTGTCCTACGACGATTTTTGACGCCGGAGCGATGATTCGGAGCAGAGCGGACTTAGAAACTTTCGCGCGTCGACCGCCGGACCGATCGCTCCAGGCTGTTTTCGTCAATAACTCGAAAACGAGCACGGTAACGCTCGTTTTCGCCCGTACGATACTTGTACCGTTTACCGTTGGCTACCTGGTAGACGGTTTTTTTTTTTTTTATCTCGAAGTTTGAGAGCTTTTTTAATTTTTTCCACAAAAACGAGCACGTGAACGCCAATTTTCGTCTATACGATTCTTATGCAGTTTTATATTCTCTACACGGTCCACTGATCGTTTTATTTTTTTGTCGAATTTTGAGAATTTTTTTTTTTTTTTCTCGAAAACGAGCTCGACGACCTGCACTTTTGACGACGCCATCGTGTTCCCCGGATTTTTTCCTGCAAGATAGCGTGTCGATTTTTTGTCCTAGCTCAATTATTAAGGAAGTTACGGTTTCTTGATTTTTCGGTATGTTCGAACTGGTCTTTTAGGCGGGCGCTCGGTCGCGCGGTGCTTTCGCATCGACCGACGTACCGATCGGCGGCGACGGTTTTTCGTCTATATCTCGAAAACTAGTACGCTAACACATATTTTGACCTATATGATATTTGTTCAGTGTAATTTTTTCTATCTGGTAGGCTGGTTTTTTTTTTTTTATCTCGAATTTTTTGAACGTTTTTGTTTTTTTCTCGAAAACTAGCGCGACGACCGATATTTTTAACTACGGTTTTGAATTCGTCTAATTTTTGCCTACAAGATAGCGTGTCGAGTTTTTGTCCTGCGACGATTTTGACCATTTTTTCATTTTTTTCTCGAAAACGAGCACGGCAATCTATATTTTTAACGACGGCATCGTGTTCCCCTGCTTTTTTCCTACAAGATAGCGTTTTTTTTTTTTGCCCTAGCTCAATTATTAAGGAAATTACAGGTGTTGGTTTTCGCTCTAAGTTATAACAGGCCGTTCGGGCGGGCGGTTGGGTCGCGCGGTTCCCCCCATAAGCGGCCGTGCGTAAGCCCGTGCGTCGCCGGCGTTCCGGCGGGCGCCTCGGTACCTATAAGAGAAGCGACGGTCCGGTCGAGTCGGTCGGGGCAGCGTCGAGCGTACGGCTATTCTTCGACCTCGGTTGAGAAGCAGTCGTCGCTCCTCGGGATTTCATCCTGACTGTTCTGTATCGTGCTCGTTCCAGACTTTCTCCACACTGCATTGCCACGAGTCGGTGTCTTTGACCGAATGGCTCTTGAAGTGGTATAAGCGTCTCGAGTGACGTTGGTGACTTGTATACGTTTAAAATATGTATACTCGTACTATCCGAGCATCAACTCTTCAGTCCGAGCGATTGAAAATTTTGTGAAAACCATAAACTGGCACTACACTCTACGGAGCGTAGCTTAAAAGGCAAAAATTGTATGGAACTACGGTTCGTACTCTGGAAAGTGAGCAAAGAATGAAATACAGGTGTCTGACCTCGACATAACAGTACGGCGCCGAATACGTGCTTTCTCGACCAGCACATACGCGCTTTTCGTTTTTGTCCAGCATGAATGCTTAGTCTTCGGGCCTGGCAATACGTGCTTCCACGATCGATGCCCAGCGTGAATAAGTGCCCGAGATGTTCAGCATGAGCGCAGCTCTACGTACTTTGTCGTTGTGGGATACCATTATACAATAATGTTCTGTTGTGAAGTAAAATACGAAACGAGAGAGTTTGGTGGTGACTCTGTCGAGAAAAAGCAAATATAAACGAGAGAGTTGGTGGTTTCTCTGTCGAGAAAAAGCAAATATAAACGAGAGAGAGTTGGTGGTGACTCTGTCGAGAAAAAGCAAATATAAGAGAGTTAGTTGGTGGTGGCTCTGTCGAGAAAAAGCAAATATAAGAGAGTTAGTTGGTGGTCGCTCTCTCGAAAAATGAAATTAAATTAAATAAA
>NW_027488419.1:92500-93526 GCF_051014445.1 Colletes latitarsis
AACATAACACAAAAACGTCCATTACTAAACAAAGATCTCGAACAAAAACAAAAAAACGTCCATTACTAACGAAAGAAAGAGGAGGAGAAGAGAAAATAAGACCCATCGTTGCGACGATCGAGGATGTCACCCGCCGTCAATTTTTCCATTATATACGCGTCTCGGTCGGAGATACGATGCTGGCTGTTTACGTTGCGCTCGCTCGAAGAGGAGACGACGACCGATTGTCACACACAACGCGCAGGGGCCGAAACAAAGCGCCCAAGGATCTACAGCCGAGGAACGAGACGCCGTCGAACATCGTTTCGCGACGTTCCTTTACGGTTTGAACTTGCGTATCCCGCTTTGCCCGGTGGCGTGTGTGCTCGTCGTCGTGCTCCGAACGAAACGTCCTGATGACGGCGAGGAAGTAATAAAATAATATACATCCTTACGGGTAGCCTGAAGCGAATCGCAAACGAACGACAACGCGTCGATTGTGCGGCCATCGTTGCTCGCGCGACTAACGACGACCAGCCGAGAAGGCTGTAGTTTATCGCATCGATTTCATCGAGCAACCGATGGACGCTGCCGCGTTCGTTCGTAAATGAATGTTATACATACTCACGGATAGCCTGAGGCGAATAATCGCAAACGACGACGCGTCGATTGTGCGGCCATCGTTGCTCGCGCGACTAACGACGATCAGCCGAGACGGCTGTAGTTTATCGCATCGATTTCATCGAGCAACCGATGGACGCTGCCGCGTTCGTTCGTAAATGAATGTTATACATACTCACGGATAGCCTGAGGCGAATAATCGCAAACGACGACGCGTCGATTGTGCGGCCATCGTTGCTCGCGCGACTAACGACGATCAGCCGAGACGGCTGTAGTTTATCGCATCGATTTCATCGAGCAACCGATGGACGCTGCCGCGTTCGTTCGTAAATGAATGTTATACATACTCACGGATAGCCTGAGGCGAATAATCGCAAACGACGACGCGTCGATTGTGCGGCCATCGTTGCTCGCGCGACTAACGAC
>NW_027488420.1:0-90163 GCF_051014445.1 Colletes latitarsis
AACCAGAAAAAACCCAGGATCAGGTCAACAAGTATGTGAAAAACGCGAAAGTATGAGTCTGATGAGTGAAAATCCCAGGCCTAACCTAGACCTAACATGCGTTATCCTCAATAATATTGATCGAAACCAGGTTTAATTGACTGTTTCAGCGTGGTACCGCATTACTACGTGATACAATCCAGAAACAGCCCAGGATCTAGCCATGAAGTATGAGAAATATGCGAATGTATGAGCCTGATGAGGACAAATCCTAGACCTAACCCAAACCTAACATGCGTTATCCTCTAAAATATTTATCAAGACCAGGTTTAATTGAATGTTTCAGTGTGGTACCACATTACTACGTGAACCAAACCATAAAAAACCCTGTATCTGTTCAACAAGTATGTGAAGAATGCTAAAGTATGAGTCTGATGAGTGAAAATCCCAGGGCTAACCTAGACCTAACATGCGTTGTCCTCTAAAATATTGATCCAAACCAGGTTTAATGGACTGTTTCAGTGTGGTACCACTTTACTACGTGATCCAAACCAGAAAAAAACCAGGACCTGTGCAACAAGTATGTGAAAAACGCGAAAGTATGAGCCTGATGAGGGCAAATCCCAGACCTATCCCAGACCAAACTTGCGTTATCCTCTAAAATATTGATCGAAACCAGGTTTAATCGACTGTTTCTGTGTGGTACCACATTGCTACGTGATCCAGACCAGAAAAAACCCAGGATCAGTTGAACAAGTATGTGAAAAACGCGAAATTATGAGCCTGATGAGGGCGAATCCCAGACCTATCCCAGACCAAACTTGCGTTATCCTCTAAAATATTGATCGAAACCAGTTTTAATTGACTGTTTCAGCGTGGTACCACATTACTACGTGATCCAAACCAGTAAAAACCCAGGATCCGTTCAACAAGTATGTGAAGAATGCGAAAGTATGAGTCTGATGAGTGAAAAACCCCGGCCTAACCTAGACCTAACATGCGTTATCCTCAAAAATATTGATCGAAAACTGGTTTAATCGACTGTTTCAGTGTGGTACCACATTACTATGTGATCCAAACCAGAAAATAACCCAGGATCTGTTCAACGAGTATGTGAAAAACGCGAAAGTATGAGCCTGATGAGAGCAAATCCCAGACCTATCCCAGACCTAACTTGCGTTGTCCTCTAAGATATTGATGGAAACCAGGTTTAATTGACTGTTTCAGTGTTGTACTTCATTACTACGTGATGCAATCCAGAAAAAGCCCAGGATCTAGCCCTCAAGTGTGAGAGATATGCGAATGAATGAGCCTGATGAGAGCAAATCCCAGACCTAACCTAGACCTAACATGAATTATTCTCTAAAATATTTATCATGACCAGGTTTAATTGTTTGTTTCAGTGTGGTCCCACATTACTACGTGATCCAAACCAGAAAAAACCCAGGATCTGTTCAACAAGTATGTGAAAAACGCGAAAGTATGAGCCTGATGAGGGCGAATCCCAGACCTATCCCAGACCTAACTTGCGTTATCCTCTAAAATATTGATCGAAACCAGTTTTAATTGACTGTTTCAGCGTGGTACCACATTACTACGTGATACAATCCAGAAACAGCCCAGGATCTAGTCATGAAGTATGAGAAATATGCGAAAGTATGAGCCTGATGAGGGCAAATCCTAGACCTAACCCAAACCTAACATGCGTTATCCTCTAAAATATTGATCGAAACCAGGTTTAATGGACTGCTTCAGTGTGGTACCACTTCACTACGCGATCCAAAGCAGAAATAACCCTCGATCAGGCCAACATGTATGTTAAAACTGCGAAAGTATGACCCTGATGAGGGCAAACCCCAGGCCTAACCTAGACCTGACATGCGTTATCCTCTAAAATATTGATCGAAACCAGGTTTAATTGACTGTTTCAGTGTGGTACCACATTACTACGTGATCCAATCCAGAAATAGCCCAGGATCTAGCCATGAAGTATGAGAAATATGCGAAAGTATGAGTCTGACGAGGGCAGATCCTAGACCTAACCCAGACCTAACATGCGTTATCCTCTAAAATATTTATCATGACCAGGTTTAATTGATTGTTTCAGTGTGGTCCCACATTACTACGTGATCCAAACCAGAAAAAACCCAGGATCCGTTCAACAAGTATGTGAAGAATGCGAAAGTATGAGTGTGATGAGTGAAAATCCCAGGCCTAACCTAGACCTAACATGCGTTATCCTCAAAAATATTGATCGAAACCTGGTTTAATCGTCTGTTTCAGTGTGGTACCGCATTACTATGTGATCCGAACCAGAAAAAACCCAGGATCCGTTCAACAGGTATGTGAAGACTGCGAAAGTATGAGTCTGATGAGTGAAAATCCCTGGCCTAACCTAGACCTAACATGCGTTATCCTAAAAAATATTGATCCAAACCAGGTTTAATAGACTGTTTCAGTGTGGTACCACTTTACTACGTGATCCAAAGCGGAAAAAACACTCGATCAGGTCAACATGTATGTTAGAACTGCGAAAGTATGACCCTGATGAGGGCAAATCCCAGACCTATCCCAGACCTAACTTGCGTTGTCCTCCAAGATATTGATGCAAACCAGGTTTAATTGACTGTTTCAGTGTTGTACTTCATTACTACGTGATGCAATCCAGAAAAAGCCCAGGATCTAGCCATCAAGTATGAGAAATATGCGAAAGAATGAGCCTGATGAGAGCAAATCCCAGACCTATCCCAGACTTAACTCGCGTTATCCTCTAAAATATTGATCGAAACCGGGTTTAATCGACTGTTTCAGTGTGGTACCACATTACTACGTGATCCAAACCAGAAAAAAACCAGGATCAGGTCAACAAGTATGTGAAAAACGCGAAAGTATGAGCCTGATGAGGGCGAATCCCAGACCTATCCCAGACCTAACTTGCGTTATCCTCAAAAATATTGATCGAAAACTGGTTTAATCGACTGTTTCAGTGTGGTACCACATTACTATGTGATCCAAACCAGAAAATAACCCAGGATCTGTTCAACGAGTATGTGAAGTGTGCGAAAGTATGAGTCTGATGAGGGCAAATCCCAGACCTATCCCAGACCTAACATGCCTTATCCTCTAAAATATTTATCAATACCAGGTTTAATTGATTGTTTCAGTGTGGCCCCACATTACTACGTGATCCAAACCAGAAAAAACCCAGGATCTGTTCAAAAAGTATGTGAAGAATGCGAAAGTATGAGTCTGATGAGTGAAAATTCCAGACCTAACCTAGACCTAACATGCGTTATCCTCTAAGATATTGATGGAAACCAGGTTTAATTGACTGTTTCAGTGTTGTACTTTATTACTACGTGATGCAATCCAGAAAAAGCCCAGGATCTAGCCCTCAAGTGTGAGAGATATGCGAAAGAATGAGCCTGATGAGAGCAAATCCCAGACCTAACCTAGACCTAACATGAATTATTCTCTAAAATATTTATCATGACCAGGTTTAATTGATTGTTTCAGTGTGGTCCCACATTACTACGTGATCCAAACCAGAAAAAACCCAGGATCTGTTCAACAAGTATGTGAAAAACGCGAAAGTATGAGCCTGATGAGGACAAATCACAGACCTATCCCAGACCAAACTTGCGTTATCCTCTAAAATATTGATCGAAACCAGGTTTAATCGACTGTTTCAGTGTGGTACCACATTGCTACGTGATCCAAACCAGAAAAAACCCAGGATCAGTTCAACAAGTATGTGAAAAACGCGAAAGTATGAGCCTGATGAGGGCGAATCCCAGACCTATCCCAGACCTAACTTGCGTTATCCTCTAAAATATTGATCGAAACCAGTTTTAATTGACTGTTTCAGCGTGGTACCACATTACTACGTGATACAATCCAGAAACAGCCCAGGATCTAGTCATGAAGTATGAGAAATATGCGAAAGTATGAGCCTGATGAGGGCAAATCCTAGACCTAACCCAAACCTAACATGCGTTATCCTCTAAAATATTGATCGAAACCAGGTTTAATTGACTGTTTCAGTGTTGTACTTCATTACTACGTGATGCAATCCAGAAAAAGCCCAGGATCTAGCCATCAAGTATGAGAAATATGCGAAAGAATGAGCCTGATGAGAGCAAATCCCAGACCTATCCCAGACTTAACTCGCGTTATCCTCTAAAATATTGATCGAAACCAGGTGTAATTGACTGCTTCAGTGTGGTCCCACATTACTACGTGATCCAAACCAGAAAAAACCCAGGATCCGTTCAACAAGTATGTGAAGAATGCGAAAGTATGTGTCTGATGAGTGAAAATCCCAGGCCTAACCTAGACCTAACATGCGTTATCCTCAAAAATATTGATCGAAACCTGGTTTAATCGACTGTTTCAGTGTGGTACCACAGTACTACGTGGCCTAAACCAGAAAAAACCCAGGATCTGTTCAACAAGTATGTGAAAAACGCGAAAGTATGAGCCTGATGAGGGCAAATCTCAGACCTATCCCAGACCTAACTTGCGTTATCCTCTAAAATATTGATCGAAACCAGGTTTAATTGACTGTTTCAGTGTGGTACCACATTACTACGTGATCCAATCCAGAAATAGCCCAGGATCTAGCCATGAAGTATGAGAAATATGCGAAAGTATGAGTCTGACGAGGGCAGATCCTAGACCTAACCCAGACCTAACATGCGTTATCCTCTAAAATATTTATCATGACCAGGTTTAATTGATTGTTTCAGTGTGGTCCCACATTACTACGTGATCCAAACCAGAAAAAACCCAGGATCCGTTCAACAAGTATGTGAAGAATGCGAAAGTATGAGTGTGATGAGTGAAAATCCCAGGCCTAACCTAGACCTAACATGCGTTATCCTCAAAAATATTGATCGAAACCTGGTTTAATCGTCTGTTTCAGTGTGGTACCGCATTACTATGTGATCCGAACCAGAAAAAACCCAGGATCCGTTGAACAGGTATGTGAAGACTGCGAAAGTATGAGTCTGATGAGCGAAAATCCCAGGCCTAACCTAGACCTAACATGCGTTGTCCTCTAAAATATTGATGGAAACCAGGTTTAATTGACTGTTTCAGTGTTGTACTTCATTACTACGTGATGCAATCCAGAAAAAGCCCAGGATCTAGCCATCAAGTATGAGAAATATGCGAAAGAATGAGCCTGATGAGAGCAAATCCCAGACCTAACCTAGACATAACACGAATTATTCTCTAAAATATTGATCAAAACCAGGTTTAATTGACAATTTCAGTGTGGTACCATATTACTACGTGATCCAATCCAGAAATAGCCCAGGATCCAGCCATAAAGTATGAGAAATATGCGAAAGTATGAGCCTGATGGGGGCAAATCCTAGACCTAACCCAGACCTAACATGCGTCATCCTCTAAAATATTTATCAAGACCAGGTTTAATTGAATGTTTCAGTGTGGTACCACATTACTACGTGATCCAAACCAGTAAAAACCCAGGATCCGTTCAACAAGTATGTGAGGAATGCGAAAGTATGAGTCTGATGAGTGAAAACCCCCGGCCTAACCTAGACCTAACATGCGTTATCCTCAAAAATATTGATCGAAACCTGGTTTATTCGACTGTTTCAGTGTGGTACCACATTACTATGTGATCCAAGCCAGAAAATAACCCAGGATCTGTTCAACGAGTATGTGAAGTGTGCGAAAGTATGAGTCTGATGAGGGCAAATCCCAGACCTATCCCAGACCTAACATGCGTTATCCTCTAAAATAATTATCATTACCAGGTTTAATTGATTGTTTCAGTGTGGTCCCACATTACTACGTGATCCAAACCAGAAAAAACCCAGGATCTAGCCATCAAGTATGAGAATAATGCGAAAGAATGACCCTGATGAGGGCAAATCCCAGACCTATCCCAGACCTAACATGCGTTATCCTCTAAAATATTTATCAAGACCAGGTTTAATTGAATGTTTCAGTGTGGTACCACATTACTACGTGATCCAAACCAGTAAAAACCCAGGATCCGTTCAACAAGTATGTGAAGATTGCGAAAGTATGAGTCTGATGAGTGAAAATCCCCGGCCTAACCTAGACCTAACATGCGTTATCCTAAAAAATATTGTTCGAAACCAGGTTTAATCGACTGTTTCAGTGTGGTACCACACTACTACGTGACCCAAACCGGAAAAAAACCAAGATCTAGCCATCAAGTATGAGAAACATGCGAATGTATGAGCCTGATGAGGGCGAATCCCAGACCTATCCCAGACCTAACTTGCGTTATCCTCTAAAATATTGATCGAAACCAGGTTTAATGGACTGTTTCAGTGTGGTCTCACATTACTACGTGATCCAAACCAGAAAAAACCCAGGATCCGTTCAACAAGTATGTGAAGAATGCGAAAGTATGAGTCTGATGAGTGAAAATCACAGACCTAACCTAGACCTAACATGCGTTATCCTCTAAAATATTGATCCAAACCAGGTTTAGTGGACTGTTTCAGTGTGGTACCACACTACTACGTGATCCAAACCAGAAAAAACCCAGGATCTGTTCAACAAGTATGTGAAAAACGCGAAAGTATGAGTCTGATGAGTGAAAAACCCCGGCCTAACCTAGACCTAACATGCGTTATCCTCAAAAATATTGATCGAAACCTGGTTTAATCGTCTGTTTCAGTGTGGTACCACATTAGTATGTGATCCAAACCAGAAAATAACCCAGGATCTGTTCAACGAGTATGTGAAGTGTGCGAAAGTATGAGTCTTATGAGGGCAAATCCCAGACCTATCCCAGAGCTAACATGCGTTATCCTCTAAAATATTTATCAAGACCAGGTTTAGTTGAATGTTTCAGTGTGGTACCACATTACTACGCGATCCTAACCAGTAAAAACCCAGGATCCGTTCAACAAGTATGTGAAGAATGCGAAAGTATGAGTCTGATGAGTGATAATCCCCGGCCTAACCTAGACCTAACATGCGTTATCCTAAAAAATATTGTTCGAAACCAGGTTTAATCGACTGTTTCAGTGTGGTACCACACTACTACCTGAACCAAACCGGAAAAAACCCAGGATCTAGCCATCAAGTATGAGAAATATGCGAAAGTATGAGCCTGATGAGGGCGAATCCCAGACCTATCCCAGACCTAACTTGCGTTACCCTCTAAAATATTGATCGAAATCAGGTTTAATCGACTGTTTCAGTGTTGTACTTCATTACTACGTGATGCAATCCAGAAAAAGCGCAGGATCTAGCCATCAAGTATGAGAAATATGCGAAAGTATGAGCCTGATGAGAGCAAAGCCCAGACCTAACCTAGACCTAACATGAATTATTCTCTAAAATAATGATCGAAACCAGGTTTAATTGACTGTTTCAGTGAGGTACCACATTGCTACGTGATCCAAACCAGAAAAAACCCAGGATCCGTTCAACAAGTATGTGAAGAATGCGAATGTATGAGTCTGATGAGTGAAAATCCCAGACCTAACCTAGACCTAACATGCGTTATCCTCAAAAATATTCATCGAAACCTGGTTTAATCGACTGTTTCAGTGTGGTACCACATTACTATGTGATCCAAACCAGAAAATAACCCAGGATCTGTTCAACGAGTATGTGAAGTGTGCGAAAGTATGAGTCCGATGAGGGCAAATCCCAGACCCATCCCGGACCTAACATGCGTTATCCTCTAAAATATTTATCAAGACCATGTTTAATTGATTGTTTCAGTGTGGTTCCACATTACTACGTGATCCAAACCAGAAAAAAACCCAGGATCCGTTCAACAAGTATGTGAAGAATGCGAAAGTATGAGTCTGATGAGTGAAAGTCCCAGACCTAACCTAGACCTAACATACGTTATCCTCTAAAATATTTATCCAAACCAGGTTTGATGGACTGTTTCCGTGTGGTGCCACACTACTACGTGATCCAAACCAGAAAAAACCCAGGATCTGTTCAACAAGTATGTGAAAAAGGCGAAAGTATGAGCCTGATGAGGGCAAATCCCAGGGTTATCCCAGACCTAACTTGCGTTGTCCTCTAAGATATTGATGGAAACCAGGTTTAATTGACTGTTTCATTGTTGCACTTCATTACTACGTGATGCAATCCAGAAATAGCCCAGGAACTAGCCATCAAGTATGAGAAATATGCGAAAGAATGAGCCTGATGAGAGCAAATCCCAGACCTAACCTAGAACTAACATGAATTATTCTCTAAAATATTGGTCGAAACCAGGTTTAATTGACTGTTTCAGTGTGGTCCCACATTACTACGTGATCCAAACCAGAGAAAACCCAGGATCCGTTCAACAAGTATGTGAAGAATACGAAAGCATGTGTCTGATGAGTGAAAATTCCAGGCCTAACCTGGACCTAACATGCGTTATCCTCAAAAATATTGATCGAAACCTGGTTTAATCGACTGTTTCAGTGTGGTACCACATTACTACATGACTCAAACCAGAAAAAACCCAGGATCTGTTCAACAAGTATGTGAAAAACGCGAAAGTATGAGCCTGATGAGGGCAAATCCCAGAACTATCCCAGACCTAACTTGCGTTATCCTCTAAAATATTGATCGAAACCAGGTTTAATTAACTGTTTCAGTGTGGTACCACATTACTACGTGTCCAATCCAGAAATAGCCCAGGATCTAGCCATGAAGTATGAGAAACATGCGAAAGTATGAGCCTGACGAGGGCAAAGCCTAGACCTAACCCAGACCTAACATGCGTTATCCTCTAAAATATTTATCATGACCAGGTTTAATTGACTGTTTCAGTGTGGTCCCACATTACTACGTGATCCAAACCAGAAAAAACCCAGGATCCGTTCAACAAGTATGTGAAGAATGCGAAAGTATGTGTCTGATGAGTGAAAATCCCAGGGCTAACCTAGACCTAACATGCGTTATCCTCTAAAATATTGATCCAAACGAGGTTTAATGGACTGTTTCAGTGTGGTACCACTTTACTACGTGATCCAAAGCAGAAAAAACCCTCGATCAGGTTAACATGTATGTTAAAACTGCGAAAGTATGACCCTGATGAGGGCAAATCCCAGGCCTAACCTAGACCTAACATGCGATGTCCTCTAAAATATTGATGGAAACCAGGTTTGATTGACTGGTTCAGTCTTGTACTTCGTTACTACGTGATGCAATCCAGAAAAAGCCCAGGATCTAGCCATCAAATATGAGAAATATGCGAAAGAATGAGCCTGATGAGAGCAAATCCCAGACCTAACCTAGACCTAACATGAATTATTCTCTAAAATATTGATCGAAACCAGGTTTAATTGACTGTTTCGGTGTTGTACTTCATTACTACGTGATGCAATCCAGAAAAAGCCCAGGATCTAGCCATCAAGTATGAGAAATATGCGAAAGAATGAGCCTGATGAGAGCAAATCCCAGACCTAACCTAGACCTAACATGAATTATTCTCTAAAATATTGATCAAAACCAGGTTTAATCGACTGTTTCAGTGTGGTATCACATTACTATGTGATCCAAACCAGAAAATAACCCAGGATCTGTTCAACGAGTATATGAAGTGTGCGAAAGTATGAGTCTGATGAGGGCAAATCCCAGACCTATCCCAGACCTAACATGCGTTATCCTCTAAAATATTTATCAAGACCAGGTTTAATTGATTGTTTCAGTGTGGTCCCACATTACTACGTGATCCAAACCAGAAAAAACCCCGGATCCGTTCAACAAGTATGTGAAGAATGCGAAAGTATGAGCCTGATGAGTGAAAATCCCAGACCTAACCTAGACCTAACATGCGTTATCCTGTAAAATGTTGATCCAAACCAGGTTTAATGGACTGTTTCAGTGTGGTACCACACTACTACGTGATCCAAACCAGAAAAAACCCAGGATCTGTTCGACAAGTATGTGAAGAATGCGAAAGTATGAGCCTGATGTGGGCAAATCCCAGACCTATCCCAGACCTAACTTGCGTTGTCCTCTAAGATATTGATGGAAACCAGGTTTAATTGACTGTTTCAGTGTTGTACTTCATTACTACGTGATGCAATCCAGAAAAAGCCCAGGATCTAGCCATCAAGTATGAGAAACATGCGAAAGAATGAGCCTGATGAGAGCAGATCCCAGACCTAACCTGGACCTCACATGAATTATTCTCTAATATATTGATCGAAACCAGGTTTAATTGACTGTTTCAGTGTGGTCCCACATTACTACGTGATCCAAACCAGAAAAAACCCAGGATCCGTTCAACAAGTATGTGAAGAATGCGAAAGTATGAGCCTGATGAGGGCGAATCCCAGACCTATGCCACACCTAACTTGCGTTTTCCTCTAAAATATTGATCGAAACCAGGTTTAATTGACCGTTTCCGCGTGGTACCACATTACTACGTGATACAATCCAGAAACAGCCCAGGATCTAGCCATGAAGTATGAGAAATATGCGAAAGTATGAGCCTGATGAGGCCAAATCCTAGACCTAACCCAAACCTAACATGCGTTATCCTCTAAAATATTTATCAAGACCAGGTTTAATTGAATGTTTCAGTGTGGTACCACATTACTACGTGAACCAAACCAGAAAAAACCCTCGATCAGGTCAACATGTATGTTAAAACTGCGAAAGTATGACCCTGATGAGAGCAAATCCCAGGCCTAACCTAGACCTAACATGCGTTGTCCTCTAAAATATTGATGGAAACCAGGTTTAATTGACTGTTTCAGTGTTGTACGTCATTACTACGTGATGCAATCCAGAGAAAGCCCAGGATCTAGCCATCAAGTATGAGAAATATGCGAAAGAATGAGCCTGATGAGAGCAAATCCCAGACCTAACCTAGACCTAACATGAATTATTCTCTAAAATATTGATCGAAACCAGGTCTAATTGACTGTTTCAGTGTTGTACTTCATTACTACGTGATGCAATCCAGAAAAAGCCCAGGATCTAGCCGACAAGTATGAGAAATATGCGAAAGAATGAGCCTGACGAGAGCAAATCCCAGACCTAACCTAGACCTAACTTGCGTTATCCTCTAAAATATTGATCAAAACCAGGTTTAATTGACTGTTTCAGTGTGGTACCACATTACTACGTGATCCAATCCAGAAATAGCCGTGGATCCAGCCATGAAGTATGAGAAATATTCGAAAGTATGAGCCTGATGAGGGCAAATCCTAGACCTAACCCAGACCTAACATGCGTTATCCTCTAAAATATTTATCAAGATCAGGTTTAATTGATTGTTTCAGTGTGGTACCACATTACTACGTGATTCACACCAGAAAAAACCCAAGATCCGTTCAACAAGTATGTGAAGAATGCGAAAGTATGAGTCTGATGAGTGAAAATCCCAGGCCTAACCTAGACCTAACATGCGTTATCCTCAATAATATTGATCGAAACCAGGTTTAATTGAGTGTTACAGTGTTGTACTGCATTACTATGTGATGCAATCCAGAAAAAGCCCAGGAACTAGCCATCTAGTATGAGAAATATGCGAAAGAATGAGTCTGATGAGAGCAAATCCCAGACCTAACCTAGACCTAACATGAATTATTCTCTAAAATATTCATCAAAACCAGGTTTAATTGACTGTTTCAGTGTGGTACCACATTACTACGTGATCCAATCCAGAAATAGCCTAGGATCTAGCCATGAAGTATGAGAAATATGCGAAAGTATGAGCCTGATGAGGGCAAATCCTAGACCTAACCCAGACCTAACATGCGTTGTCCTCTAAAATATTTATCAAGACCAGGTTTAATCGACTGTTTCAGTGTGGTCCCACATTACTACGTGATCCAAACCAGAAAAAACCCAGGATCCGTTCAACAAGTATGTGAAGAATGCGAAAGTATGAGTCTGATGCGTGAAAATCCCAGGCCTAACCTAGACCTAACATGCGTTATCCTCAAAAATATTGATCGAAACCTGGTTTAATCGACTGTTTCAGTGTGGTACCACATTACTACGTGACCCAAACCAGAAAAAACCCAGGATCTGCTCAACAAGTATGCGAAAGACGCGAAAGCATGACCCTGATGAGGGCAAATCCCAGACCTATCCCAGACCTAACTTGCGTTGTCCTCCAAGATATTGATGCAAACCAGGTTTAATTGACTGTTTCAGTGTTGTACTTCATTACTACGTGATGCAATCCAGAAAAAGCCCAGGATCTAGCCATCAAGTATGAGAAATATGCGAAAGAATGAGCCTGATGAGAGCAAATCCCAGACCTATCCCAGACTTAACTTGCGTTATCCTCTAAAATATTGATCGAAACCGGGTTTAATCGACTGTTTCAGTGTGGTACCACATTACTACGTGATCCAAACCAGAAAAAACCCAGGATCAGGTCAACAAGTATGTGAAAAACGCGAAAGTATGAGTCTGATGAGTGAAAATCCCAGGCCTAACCTAGACCTAACATGCGTTATCCTCAATAATATTGATCGAAACCAGGTTTAATTGACTGTTTCAGCGTGGTACCGCATTACTACGTGATACAATCCAGAAACAGCCCAGGATCTAGCCATGAAGTATGAGAAATATGCGAATGTATGAGCCTGATGAGGACAAATCCTAGACCTAACCCAAACCTAACATGCGTTATCCTCTAAAATATTTATCAAGACCAGGTTTAATTGAATGTTTCAGTGTGGTACCACATTACTACGTGAACCAAACCATAAAAAACCCTGTATCTGTTCAACAAGTATGTGAAGAATGCTAAAGTATGAGTCTGATGAGTGAAAATCCCAGGGCTAACCTAGACCTAACATGCGTTGTCCTCTAAAATATTGATCCAAACCAGGTTTAATGGACTGTTTCAGTGTGGTACCACTTTACTACGTGATCCAAACCAGAAAAAAACCAGGACCTGTGCAACAAGTATGTGAAAAACGCGAAAGTATGAGCCTGATGAGGGCAAATCCCAGACCTATCCCAGACCAAACTTGCGTTATCCTCTAAAATATTGATCGAAACCAGGTTTAATCGACTGTTTCTGTGTGGTACCACATTGCTACGTGATCCAGACCAGAAAAAACCCAGGATCAGTTGAACAAGTATGTGAAAAACGCGAAATTATGAGCCTGATGAGGGCGAATCCCAGACCTATCCCAGACCAAACTTGCGTTATCCTCTAAAATATTGATCGAAACCAGTTTTAATTGACTGTTTCAGCGTGGTACCACATTACTACGTGATCCAAACCAGTAAAAACCCAGGATCCGTTCAACAAGTATGTGAAGAATGCGAAAGTATGAGTCTGATGAGTGAAAAACCCCGGCCTAACCTAGACCTAACATGCGTTATCCTCAAAAATATTGATCGAAAACTGGTTTAATCGACTGTTTCAGTGTGGTACCACATTACTATGTGATCCAAACCAGAAAATAACCCAGGATCTGTTCAACGAGTATGTGAAAAACGCGAAAGTATGAGCCTGATGAGAGCAAATCCCAGACCTATCCCAGACCTAACTTGCGTTGTCCTCTAAGATATTGATGGAAACCAGGTTTAATTGACTGTTTCAGTGTTGTACTTCATTACTACGTGATGCAATCCAGAAAAAGCCCAGGATCTAGCCCTCAAGTGTGAGAGATATGCGAATGAATGAGCCTGATGAGAGCAAATCCCAGACCTAACCTAGACCTAACATGAATTATTCTCTAAAATATTTATCATGACCAGGTTTAATTGTTTGTTTCAGTGTGGTCCCACATTACTACGTGATCCAAACCAGAAAAAACCCAGGATCTGTTCAACAAGTATGTGAAAAACGCGAAAGTATGAGCCTGATGAGGGCGAATCCCAGACCTATCCCAGACCTAACTTGCGTTATCCTCTAAAATATTGATCGAAACCAGTTTTAATTGACTGTTTCAGCGTGGTACCACATTACTACGTGATACAATCCAGAAACAGCCCAGGATCTAGTCATGAAGTATGAGAAATATGCGAAAGTATGAGCCTGATGAGGGCAAATCCTAGACCTAACCCAAACCTAACATGCGTTATCCTCTAAAATATTGATCGAAACCAGGTTTAATGGACTGCTTCAGTGTGGTACCACTTCACTACGCGATCCAAAGCAGAAATAACCCTCGATCAGGCCAACATGTATGTTAAAACTGCGAAAGTATGACCCTGATGAGGGCAAACCCCAGGCCTAACCTAGACCTGACATGCGTTGTCCTCTAAAATATTGATGGAAACCAGGTATAATTTACAGTTTCAGTGTTGTACTTCATTACTACGTGATGCAATCCAGAAAAGCCCAGAATCTAGCCATCAAGTATGAGAAATATGCGAAAGAATGAGCCTGATGAGAGCAAATCCCAAACCTAACCTAGACCTAACATGAAATATTCTCCAAAACATTGATCGAAACCAGGTGTAATTGACTGCTTCAGTGTGGTCCCACATTACTACGTGATCCAAACCAGAAAAAACCCAGGATCCGTTCAACAAGTATGTGAAGAATGCGAAAGTATGTGTCTGATGAGTGAAAATCCCAGGCCTAACCTAGACCTAACATGCGTTATCCTCAAAAATATTGATCGAAACCTGGTTTAATCGACTGTTTCAGTGTGGTACCACAATACTACGTGACCCAAACCAGAAAAACCCCAGGATCTGTTCAACAAGTATGTGAAAAACGCGAAAGTATGAGTCTGACGAGGGCAAATCCTAGACCTAACCCAGACCTATCATGCGTTATCCTCTAAAATATTTATCATGACCAGGTTTAATCGACTGTTTCAGTGTGGTCCCACATTACTACGTGATCCAAACCAGAAAAAACCCAGGATCTGTTCAACAAGTATGTGAAAAACGCGAAAGTATGAGCCTGATGAGGGCAAATCTCAGACCTATCCCAGACCTAACTTGCGTTATCCTCTAAAATATTGATCGAAACCAGGTTTAATTGACTGTTTCAGTGTGGTACCACATTACTACGTGATCCAATCCAGAAATAGCCCAGGATCTAGCCATGAAGTATGAGAAATATGCGAAAGTATGAGTCTGACGAGGGCAGATCCTAGACCTAACCCAGACCTAACATGCGTTATCCTCTAAAATATTTATCATGACCAGGTTTAATTGATTGTTTCAGTGTGGTCCCACATTACTACGTGATCCAAACCAGAAAAAACCCAGGATCCGTTCAACAAGTATGTGAAGAATGCGAAAGTATGAGTGTGATGAGTGAAAATCCCAGGCCTAACCTAGACCTAACATGCGTTATCCTCAAAAATATTGATCGAAACCTGGTTTAATCGTCTGTTTCAGTGTGGTACCGCATTACTATGTGATCCGAACCAGAAAAAACCCAGGATCCGTTCAACAGGTATGTGAAGACTGCGAAAGTATGAGTCTGATGAGTGAAAATCCCTGGCCTAACCTAGACCTAACATGCGTTATCCTAAAAAATATTGATCCAAACCAGGTTTAATAGACTGTTTCAGTGTGGTACCACTTTACTACGTGATCCAAAGCGGAAAAAACACTCGATCAGGTCAACATGTATGTTAGAACTGCGAAAGTATGACCCTGATGAGGGCAAATCCCAGACCTATCCCAGACCTAACTTGCGTTGTCCTCCAAGATATTGATGCAAACCAGGTTTAATTGACTGTTTCAGTGTTGTACTTCATTACTACGTGATGCAATCCAGAAAAAGCCCAGGATCTAGCCATCAAGTATGAGAAATATGCGAAAGAATGAGCCTGATGAGAGCAAATCCCAGACCTATCCCAGACTTAACTCGCGTTATCCTCTAAAATATTGATCGAAACCGGGTTTAATCGACTGTTTCAGTGTGGTACCACATTACTACGTGATCCAAACCAGAAAAAAACCAGGATCAGGTCAACAAGTATGTGAAAAACGCGAAAGTATGAGCCTGATGAGGGCGAATCCCAGACCTATCCCAGACCTAACTTGCGTTATCCTCAAAAATATTGATCGAAAACTGGTTTAATCGACTGTTTCAGTGTGGTACCACATTACTATGTGATCCAAACCAGAAAATAACCCAGGATCTGTTCAACGAGTATGTGAAGTGTGCGAAAGTATGAGTCTGATGAGGGCAAATCCCAGACCTATCCCAGACCTAACATGCCTTATCCTCTAAAATATTTATCAATACCAGGTTTAATTGATTGTTTCAGTGTGGCCCCACATTACTACGTGATCCAAACCAGAAAAAACCCAGGATCCGTTCAAAAAGTATGTGAAGAATGCGAAAGTATGAGTCTGATGAGTGAAAATTCCAGACCTAACCTAGACCTAACATGCGTTATCCTCTAAGATATTGATGGAAACCAGGTTTAATTGACTGTTTCAGTGTTGTACTTTATTACTACGTGATGCAATCCAGAAAAAGCCCAGGATCTAGCCCTCAAGTGTGAGAGATATGCGAAAGAATGAGCCTGATGAGAGCAAATCCCAGACCTAACCTAGACCTAACATGAATTATTCTCTAAAATATTTATCATGACCAGGTTTAATTGATTGTTTCAGTGTGGTCCCACATTACTACGTGATCCAAACCAGAAAAAACCCAGGATCTGTTCAACAAGTATGTGAAAAACGCGAAAGTATGAGCCTGATGAGGACAAATCACAGACCTATCCCAGACCAAACTTGCGTTATCCTCTAAAATATTGATCGAAACCAGGTTTAATCGACTGTTTCAGTGTGGTACCACATTGCTACGTGATCCAAACCAGAAAAAACCCAGGATCAGTTCAACAAGTATGTGAAAAACGCGAAAGTATGAGCCTGATGAGGGCGAATCCCAGACCTATCCCAGACCTAACTTGCGTTATCCTCTAAAATATTGATCGAAACCAGTTTTAATTGACTGTTTCAGCGTGGTACCACATTACTACGTGATACAATCCAGAAACAGCCCAGGATCTAGTCATGAAGTATGAGAAATATGCGAAAGTATGAGCCTGATGAGGGCAAATCCTAGACCTAACCCAAACCTAACATGCGTTATCCTCTAAAATATTGATCGAAACCAGGTTTAATTGACTGTTTCAGTGTTGTACTTCATTACTACGTGATGCAATCCAGAAAAAGCCCAGGATCTAGCCATCAAGTATGAGAAATATGCGAAAGAATGAGCCTGATGAGAGCAAATCCCAGACCTATCCCAGACTTAACTCGCGTTATCCTCTAAAATATTGATCGAAACCAGGTGTAATTGACTGCTTCAGTGTGGTCCCACATTACTACGTGATCCAAACCAGAAAAAACCCAGGATCCGTTCAACAAGTATGTGAAGAATGCGAAAGTATGTGTCTGATGAGTGAAAATCCCAGGCCTAACCTAGACCTAACATGCGTTATCCTCAAAAATATTGATCGAAACCTGGTTTAATCGACTGTTTCAGTGTGGTACCACAGTACTACGTGGCCTAAACCAGAAAAAACCCAGGATCTGTTCAACAAGTATGTGAAAAACGCGAAAGTATGAGCCTGATGAGGGCAAATCTCAGACCTATCCCAGACCTAACTTGCGTTATCCTCTAAAATATTGATCGAAACCAGGTTTAATTGACTGTTTCAGTGTGGTACCACATTACTACGTGATCCAATCCAGAAATAGCCCAGGATCTAGCCATGAAGTATGAGAAATATGCGAAAGTATGAGTCTGACGAGGGCAGATCCTAGACCTAACCCAGACCTAACATGCGTTATCCTCTAAAATATTTATCATGACCAGGTTTAATTGATTGTTTCAGTGTGGTCCCACATTACTACGTGATCCAAACCAGAAAAAACCCAGGATCCGTTCAACAAGTATGTGAAGAATGCGAAAGTATGAGTGTGATGAGTGAAAATCCCAGGCCTAACCTAGACCTAACATGCGTTATCCTCAAAAATATTGATCGAAACCTGGTTTAATCGTCTGTTTCAGTGTGGTACCGCATTACTATGTGATCCGAACCAGAAAAAACCCAGGATCCGTTGAACAGGTATGTGAAGACTGCGAAAGTATGAGTCTGATGAGCGAAAATCCCAGGCCTAACCTAGACCTAACATGCGTTGTCCTCTAAAATATTGATGGAAACCAGGTTTAATTGACTGTTTCAGTGTTGTACTTCATTACTACGTGATGCAATCCAGAAAAAGCCCAGGATCTAGCCATCAAGTATGAGAAATATGCGAAAGAATGAGCCTGATGAGAGCAAATCCCAGACCTAACCTAGACATAACACGAATTATTCTCTAAAATATTGATCAAAACCAGGTTTAATTGACAATTTCAGTGTGGTACCATATTACTACGTGATCCAATCCAGAAATAGCCCAGGATCCAGCCATAAAGTATGAGAAATATGCGAAAGTATGAGCCTGATGGGGGCAAATCCTAGACCTAACCCAGACCTAACATGCGTCATCCTCTAAAATATTTATCAAGACCAGGTTTAATTGAATGTTTCAGTGTGGTACCACATTACTACGTGATCCAAACCAGTAAAAACCCAGGATCCGTTCAACAAGTATGTGAGGAATGCGAAAGTATGAGTCTGATGAGTGAAAACCCCCGGCCTAACCTAGACCTAACATGCGTTATCCTCAAAAATATTGATCGAAACCTGGTTTATTCGACTGTTTCAGTGTGGTACCACATTACTATGTGATCCAAGCCAGAAAATAACCCAGGATCTGTTCAACGAGTATGTGAAGTGTGCGAAAGTATGAGTCTGATGAGGGCAAATCCCAGACCTATCCCAGACCTAACATGCGTTATCCTCTAAAATAATTATCATTACCAGGTTTAATTGATTGTTTCAGTGTGGTCCCACATTACTACGTGATCCAAACCAGAAAAAACCCAGGATCTAGCCATCAAGTATGAGAATAATGCGAAAGAATGACCCTGATGAGGGCAAATCCCAGACCTATCCCAGACCTAACATGCGTTATCCTCTAAAATATTTATCAAGACCAGGTTTAATTGAATGTTTCAGTGTGGTACCACATTACTACGTGATCCAAACCAGTAAAAACCCAGGATCCGTTCAACAAGTATGTGAAGATTGCGAAAGTATGAGTCTGATGAGTGAAAATCCCCGGCCTAACCTAGACCTAACATGCGTTATCCTAAAAAATATTGTTCGAAACCAGGTTTAATCGACTGTTTCAGTGTGGTACCACACTACTACGTGACCCAAACCGGAAAAAAACCAAGATCTAGCCATCAAGTATGAGAAACATGCGAATGTATGAGCCTGATGAGGGCGAATCCCAGACCTATCCCAGACCTAACTTGCGTTATCCTCTAAAATATTGATCGAAACCAGGTTTAATGGACTGTTTCAGTGTGGTCTCACATTACTACGTGATCCAAACCAGAAAAAACCCAGGATCCGTTCAACAAGTATGTGAAGAATGCGAAAGTATGAGTCTGATGAGTGAAAATCACAGACCTAACCTAGACCTAACATGCGTTATCCTCTAAAATATTGATCCAAACCAGGTTTAGTGGACTGTTTCAGTGTGGTACCACACTACTACGTGATCCAAACCAGAAAAAACCCAGGATCTGTTCAACAAGTATGTGAAAAACGCGAAAGTATGAGTCTGATGAGTGAAAAACCCCGGCCTAACCTAGACCTAACATGCGTTATCCTCAAAAATATTGATCGAAACCTGGTTTAATCGTCTGTTTCAGTGTGGTACCACATTAGTATGTGATCCAAACCAGAAAATAACCCAGGATCTGTTCAACGAGTATGTGAAGTGTGCGAAAGTATGAGTCTTATGAGGGCAAATCCCAGACCTATCCCAGAGCTAACATGCGTTATCCTCTAAAATATTTATCAAGACCAGGTTTAGTTGAATGTTTCAGTGTGGTACCACATTACTACGCGATCCTAACCAGTAAAAACCCAGGATCCGTTCAACAAGTATGTGAAGAATGCGAAAGTATGAGTCTGATGAGTGAAAATCCCCGGCCTAACCTAGACCTAACATGCGTTATCCTAAAAAATATTGTTCGAAACCAGGTTTAATCGACTGTTTCAGTGTGGTACCACACTACTACCTGAACCAAACCGGAAAAAACCCAGGATCTAGCCATCAAGTATGAGAAATATGCGAAAGTATGAGCCTGATGAGGGCGAATCCCAGACCTATCCCAGACCTAACTTGCGTTACCCTCTAAAATATTGATCGAAATCAGGTTTAATCGACTGTTTCAGTGTTGTACTTCATTACTACGTGATGCAATCCAGAAAAAGCGCAGGATCTAGCCATCAAGTATGAGAAATATGCGAAAGTATGAGCCTGATGAGAGCAAAGCCCAGACCTAACCTAGACCTAACATGAATTATTCTCTAAAATAATGATCGAAACCAGGTTTAATTGACTGTTTCAGTGAGGTACCACATTGCTACGTGATCCAAACCAGAAAAAACCCAGGATCCGTTCAACAAGTATGTGAAGAATGCGAATGTATGAGTCTGATGAGTGAAAATCCCAGACCTAACCTAGACCTAACATGCGTTATCCTCAAAAATATTCATCGAAACCTGGTTTAATCGACTGTTTCAGTGTGGTACCACATTACTATGTGATCCAAACCAGAAAATAACCCAGGATCTGTTCAACGAGTATGTGAAGTGTGCGAAAGTATGAGTCCGATGAGGGCAAATCCCAGACCCATCCCGGACCTAACATGCGTTATCCTCTAAAATATTTATCAAGACCATGTTTAATTGATTGTTTCAGTGTGGTTCCACATTACTACGTGATCCAAACCAGAAAAAAACCCAGGATCCGTTCAACAAGTATGTGAAGAATGCGAAAGTATGAGTCTGATGAGTGAAAGTCCCAGACCTAACCTAGACCTAACATACGTTATCCTCTAAAATATTTATCCAAACCAGGTTTGATGGACTGTTTCCGTGTGGTGCCACACTACTACGTGATCCAAACCAGAAAAAACCCAGGATCTGTTCAACAAGTATGTGAAAAAGGCGAAAGTATGAGCCTGATGAGGGCAAATCCCAGGGTTATCCCAGACCTAACTTGCGTTGTCCTCTAAGATATTGATGGAAACCAGGTTTAATTGACTGTTTCATTGTTGCACTTCATTACTACGTGATGCAATCCAGAAATAGCCCAGGAACTAGCCATCAAGTATGAGAAATATGCGAAAGAATGAGCCTGATGAGAGCAAATCCCAGACCTAACCTAGAACTAACATGAATTATTCTCTAAAATATTGGTCGAAACCAGGTTTAATTGACTGTTTCAGTGTGGTCCCACATTACTACGTGATCCAAACCAGAGAAAACCCAGGATCCGTTCAACAAGTATGTGAAGAATACGAAAGCATGTGTCTGATGAGTGAAAATTCCAGGCCTAACCTGGACCTAACATGCGTTATCCTCAAAAATATTGATCGAAACCTGGTTTAATCGACTGTTTCAGTGTGGTACCACATTACTACATGACTCAAACCAGAAAAAACCCAGGATCTGTTCAACAAGTATGTGAAAAACGCGAAAGTATGAGCCTGATGAGGGCAAATCCCAGAACTATCCCAGACCTAACTTGCGTTATCCTCTAAAATATTGATCGAAACCAGGTTTAATTGACTGTTTCAGTGTGGTACCACATTACTACGTGTCCAATCCAGAAATAGCCCAGGATCTAGCCATGAAGTATGAGAAACATGCGAAAGTATGAGCCTGACGAGGGCAAAGCCTAGACCTAACCCAGACCTAACATGCGTTATCCTCTAAAATATTTATCATGACCAGGTTTAATTGACTGTTTCAGTGTGGTCCCACATTACTACGTGATCCAAACCAGAAAAAACCCAGGATCCGTTCAACAAGTATGTGAAGAACGCGAAAGTATGAGTCTGATGAGTGAAAATCCCAGGCCTAACCTAGACCTAACATGCGTTATCCCCTAAAATATTAATCGCAACGAGGACTAATTGACTGTTTCGGTGTGGAACCACATAACTACGGGATCCAATCCAGAAAAAACGCTGGATCCGGCCAACAAGTATGCGAAAAACGCGAAAGTATGAGCCAGATGATTGCAAATACCATAACTAACCCAGAAATAACCAGCGTTATCCTCTAAAATACTAATGGGAACAAGCTTTTATTTACTGTTTCAGTGCGGTACCACATTACTACGTGATCCAAATCAAAAAAAGCCCAGGATCTGGCCAACAAGTATGCGAAAAATGCAAAAGTACGAGCCAGATGAGTGCAATTCCCAGACCTGATCGAGACATAACCGGCGTTATCCTCTAAAATATTAGCCGCAACCAGGTTTAATTGACTGTTTCGGTGTGGTACCGCATTACTACATGATCCAAACCAGAAAAAGGCCAGGATCTAGCCAATAAGTATGCGAAAAATGCGAAAGTATGAGCCAGATGATTGCAAATACAAGAACTAACCGAGACATAACCAGCGTTATCCTCTAAAATACTAATCGGAACCAGCTTTTATTGACTGTTTCAGTGTGGTACCACATTACTACGTGATCCAAACCGGAAAAAGGCCAGGATCAGGCCATAAGTATGTGAAAAATGCGAAAGTACGAGCCAGATGAGGGCAAATCCCAGACCTAACCGAGACATAACCGGCGTTATCCTCTAAAATATTAATCGCAACCAGGATTAATTGACTGTTTCGGTGTGGAACCACATTACTACGGGATCCAATCCAGAAAAAGCGCTGGATCTGGCCAACGACTACGCGAGAAACGCGAAAGTATGAGCCAGATTATTGCAAATACCAGAACTAACCCAGACAGAACCAGTGTTATCCTCTAAAATACTAATCGCTACCAGGTTTAATTGACTGTTTCGTTGTGGAACCACATTACTACGGGATCCAGACAAGAAAAAACGCAGGATCTGGCCAACAAGTATGCGAAAGACGCGAAAGTATGAGACAGATGATTACAAATACCAGAACTAACCCAGACATAACCAGATGTTTCCTCTAGAATACTAATTGGAACAAGCTTTTATTGACTGTTTCAGTGTGGTACCACATTACTACGTGATCCAAACCAGAAAAATGCCAGGATCTGGCCAACAAGTATGTGAAAAATGCGAAAGTACGAGCCAGATGAGGGGAAATCCCAGACCTAACCGAGACATAACCGGCGTTATCCTCTAAAATATTAATCGCAACCAGGATTAATTGACTGTTTCGGTGTGGAACCACATTACTACGGGATCCAATCCAGAAAAAACGCTGGATCTGGCCAACGACCACGCGAGAAACGCGAAAGTATGAGCCAGATGATTGCAAATACCAGCACTAACCCAGACATAACCAGTGTTACCCTCTAAACTACTAAGCGCTACCAGGTTTAATTGACTGTTTCGTTGTGGAACCACATTACTACGGGATCCAAACCAGAAAAAACGCAGGATCTAGCCAACAAGTATGCGAAAGACGCGAAAGTATGAGACAGATGATTACAAATACCAGAACTAACCCAGACATAACCAGATGTTTCCTCCAGAATACTAATCGGAACAAGCTTTTATTGACTGTTTCAGTGTGGTACCACATTACAACGTGATCCAAACCAGAAACAGCGCTGGATCTGGCCAACAAGTATGCGAAAAACGCGAAAGTATGAGCCAGATGATTGCAATTACCAGAACTAACCCAGGCATAATGAGAGTTTGCCTCTAAAATACTAATCGGAACAAGCTTCTATTGACTGTTTCGGTGAGGTACCACATTACTACGTGATCCAAACCAGAAAAAACCGAGGATCTCGCCAACAAGTATGTGAAAAATGCGAAAGTAGGAGCCAGATGATTGCAAATACCAGACGCGACCCCGACATAACCGGCGTTATCCTCTAAAATATTAATGGGAACCAGGTTTAATTGACTGTTTCAGTGTGGTACCAGATTACTACGTGGTCCAAGCCAGAAAACGGCAAGGATCTGAATATTCAAGTATGCGAAAAATGCGAAAGTATGAGATAGATTATGGCAAATACCAGACCTAACCCAGGCATAACCGTCGTTCTCCTCCAAAGTATTAATCGGAACCAGGTTTTATTGACTATTTCAGCGTCGTACCACATTAGTACGTGATCCCTACCAGAAAAAAACCCAGGATCAGGCCAACAAGTATGCGAAAGTATGAGCAAGATGATGGCAAATACCAGACCTAACCCAGGCATAAACGGCGTTCTCCTCCAAAATAGTAATCGGAACCAGGTTTTATTGACTATATCAGTGTGGTACCACATTAATACGTGATCCTAACCAGAAAAAAACCCAGGATCTGGGCAATAAGTATGCGAAAGATGCGAAAGTATGAGGCAGATGATTGCAAATACCAGATCTAACACAAACCTAACCGGCGTTATCCTCTAAAATATTAATCGCAACAAGGGTTGATTGACTGCTTCGGTGTGGTACCGCATAACTACGTGATCCAAACCAGAAAAAGGCCAAGATCTGGCCAACAAGTATGCGTAAAATGCGAAAGTACGAGCCAGATAAGGGCAAATACCAGACCTAACCCAGACAAAACCGGCGTTATCCTCTAAAATATTAATCGCAACCAGGTTTAATTGACTGTTTCGGTGTGGAACCACATTACTGCGGGATCCAAACCAGAGTAAACGCAGGATCTGGCCAACAAGTATGCGAAAAACGCGAAAGTATGAGCCAGATGATTGCAAATACCAGAACTAGCCCAGACATAACCAGCGTTATCCTCTAAAATACTAATCGGAACCAGCTTTTATTGACAGTTTCAGTGTGGTACCACATTACTACGTGATCCAAACCAGAAAAAGCCTAGGATCTGGCCAACAAGTATGCGAAAATTGCGAAAGTACGAGCCAGATGAGGGCAAATCCCAGACCTAGCCGAGACATAACTGACGTAATCCTTTAAAATAATAATCGCAACCAGGTTTAATTGACTGTTTCGGTGTGGTACCGCATTGCTACGTGATCCAATCCAGAGAAAGCCCTGGATCTGGCCAACACGTATGCGAAAAATGCGAAAGCACGAGCCAGATGATTGCAAATACCAGAACTAACCCAGACATAACCGGCGTTATCCTCTAAAATATTAAACGGAACCAGGTCTAAATGACTTTCTCGGTGTGGTACCGCATTACTGCGTGATCCAAACCAGGAAAAGCCCAGGATCTTGCCATCAAGTATGAGAAATATGCGAAAGTATGAGCCTGATGAGGGCGAATCCCAGACCTATCCCAGACCTAACTTGCGTTACCCTCTAAAATATTGATCGAAATCAGGTTTAATCGACTGTTTCAGTGTTGTACTTCATTACTACGTGATGCAATCCAGAAAAAGCGCAGGATCTAGCCATCAAGTATGAGAAATATGCGAAAGTATGAGCCTGATGAGAGCAAAGCCCAGACCTAACCTAGACCTAACATGAATTATTCTCTAAAATAATGATCGAAACCAGGTTTAATTGACTGTTTCAGTGAGGTACCACATTGCTACGTGATCCAAACCAGAAAAAACCCAGGATCCGTTCAACAAGTATGTGAAGAATGCGAATGTATGAGTCTGATGAGTGAAAATCCCAGACCTAACCTAGACCTAACATGCGTTATCCTCAAAAATATTCATCGAAACCTGGTTTAATCGACTGTTTCAGTGTGGTACCACATTACTATGTGATCCAAACCAGAAAATAACCCAGGATCTGTTCAACGAGTATGTGAAGTGTGCGAAAGTATGAGTCCGATGAGGGCAAATCCCAGACCCATCCCGGACCTAACATGCGTTATCCTCTAAAATATTTATCAAGACCATGTTTAAT
The DNA here is from genome assembly GCF_051014445.1 of Colletes latitarsis. Classification (NCBI taxonomy): domain Eukaryota; kingdom Metazoa; phylum Arthropoda; class Insecta; order Hymenoptera; family Colletidae; genus Colletes; species Colletes latitarsis. Next base: position 25,838 of record NW_027488420.1, read on the forward strand.
TGATTGTTTCAGTGTGGTTCCACATTACTACGTGATCCAAACCAGAAAAAAACCCAGGATCCGTTCAACAAGTATGTGAAGAATGCGAAAGTATGAGTCTGATGAGTGAAAGTCCCAGACCTAACCTAGACCTAACATACGTTATCCTCTAAAATATTTATCCAAACCAGGTTTGATGGACTGTTTCCGTGTGGTGCCACACTACTACGTGATCCAAACCAGAAAAAACCCAGGATCTGTTCAACAAGTATGTGAAAAAGGCGAAAGTATGAGCCTGATGAGGGCAAATCCCAGGGTTATCCCAGACCTAACTTGCGTTATCCTCTAAAATATTGATCGAAACCAGGTTTAATTGACTGTTTCAGTGTGGTACCACATTACTACGTGTCCAATCCAGAAATAGCCCAGGATCTAGCCATGAAGTATGAGAAACATGCGAAAGTATGAGCCTGACGAGGGCAAAGCCTAGACCTAACCCAGACCTAACATGCGTTATCCTCTAAAATATTTATCATGACCAGGTTTAATTGACTGTTTCAGTGTGGTCCCACATTACTACGTGATCCAAACCAGAAAAAACCCAGGATCCGTTCAACAAGTATGTGAAGAACGCGAAAGTATGAGTCTGATGAGTGAAAATCCCAGGCCTAACCTAGACCTAACATGCGTTATCCCCTAAAATATTAATCGCAACGAGGACTAATTGACTGTTTCGGTGTGGAACCACATAACTACGGGATCCAATCCAGAAAAAACGCTGGATCCGGCCAACAAGTATGCGAAAAACGCGAAAGTATGAGCCAGATGATTGCAAATACCATAACTAACCCAGAAATAACCAGCGTTATCCTCTAAAATACTAATGGGAACAAGCTTTTATTTACTGTTTCAGTGCGGTACCACATTACTACGTGATCCAAATCAAAAAAAGCCCAGGATCTGGCCAACAAGTATGCGAAAAATGCAAAAGTACGAGCCAGATGAGTGCAATTCCCAGACCTGATCGAGACATAACCGGCGTTATCCTCTAAAATATTAGCCGCAACCAGGTTTAATTGACTGTTTCGGTGTGGTACCGCATTACTACATGATCCAAACCAGAAAAAGGCCAGGATCTAGCCAATAAGTATGCGAAAAATGCGAAAGTATGAGCCAGATGATTGCAAATACAAGAACTAACCGAGACATAACCAGCGTTATCCTCTAAAATACTAATCGGAACCAGCTTTTATTGACTGTTTCAGTGTGGTACCACATTACTACGTGATCCAAACCGGAAAAAGGCCAGGATCAGGCCATAAGTATGTGAAAAATGCGAAAGTACGAGCCAGATGAGGGCAAATCCCAGACCTAACCGAGACATAACCGGCGTTATCCTATAAAATATTAATCGCAACCAGGATTAATTGACTGTTTCGGTGTGGAACCACATTACTACGGGATCCAATCCAGAAAAAGCGCTGGATCTGGCCAACGACTACGCGAGAAACGCGAAAGTATGAGCCAGATTATTGCAAATACCAGAACTAACCCAGACAGAACCAGTGTTATCCTCTAAAATACTAATCGCTACCAGGTTTAATTGACTGTTTCGTTGTGGAACCACATTACTACGGGATCCAGACAAGAAAAAACGCAGGATCTGGCCAACAAGTATGCGAAAGACGCGAAAGTATGAGACAGATGATTACAAATACCAGAACTAACCCAGACATAACCAGATGTTTCCTCTAGAATACTAATTGGAACAAGCTTTTATTGACTGTTTCAGTGTGGTACCACATTACTACGTGATCCAAACCAGAAAAATGCCAGGATCTGGCCAACAAGTATGTGAAAAATGCGAAAGTACGAGCCAGATGAGGGGAAATCCCAGACCTAACCGAGACATAACCGGCGTTATCCTCTAAAATATTAATCGCAACCAGGATTAATTGACTGTTTCGGTGTGGAACCACATTACTACGGGATCCAATCCAGAAAAAACGCTGGATCTGGCCAACGACCACGCGAGAAACGCGAAAGTATGAGCCAGATGATTGCAAATACCAGCACTAACCCAGACATAACCAGTGTTACCCTCTAAACTACTAAGCGCTACCAGGTTTAATTGACTGTTTCGTTGTGGAACCACATTACTACGGGATCCAAACCAGAAAAAACGCAGGATCTAGCCAACAAGTATGCGAAAGACGCGAAAGTATGAGACAGATGATTACAAATACCAGAACTAACCCAGACATAACCAGATGTTTCCTCCAGAATACTAATCGGAACAAGCTTTTATTGACTGTTTCAGTGTGGTACCACATTACAACGTGATCCAAACCAGAAACAGCGCTGGATCTGGCCAACAAGTATGCGAAAAACGCGAAAGTATGAGCCAGATGATTGCAATTACCAGAACTAACCCAGGCATAATGAGAGTTTGCCTCTAAAATACTAATCGGAACAAGCTTCTATTGACTGTTTCGGTGAGGTACCACATTACTACGTGATCCAAACCAGAAAAAACCGAGGATCTCGCCAACAAGTATGTGAAAAATGCGAAAGTAGGAGCCAGATGATTGCAAATACCAGACGCGACCCCGACATAACCGGCGTTATCCTCTAAAATATTAATGGGAACCAGGTTTAATTGACTGTTTCAGTGTGGTACCAGATTACTACGTGGTCCAAGCCAGAAAACGGCAAGGATCTGAATATTCAAGTATGCGAAAAATGCGAAAGTATGAGATAGATTATGGCAAATACCAGACCTAACCCAGGCATAACCGTCGTTCTCCTCCAAAGTATTAATCGGAACCAGGTTTTATTGACTATTTCAGCGTCGTACCACATTAGTACGTGATCCCTACCAGAAAAAAACCCAGGATCAGGCCAACAAGTATGCGAAAGTATGAGCAAGATGATGGCAAATACCAGACCTAACCCAGGCATAAACGGCGTTCTCCTCCAAAATAGTAATCGGAACCAGGTTTTATTGACTATATCAGTGTGGTACCACATTAATACGTGATCCTAACCAGAAAAAAACCCAGGATCTGGGCAATAAGTATGCGAAAGATGCGAAAGTATGAGGCAGATGATTGCAAATACCAGATCTAACACAAACCTAACCGGCGTTATCCTCTAAAATATTAATCGCAACAAGGGTTGATTGACTGCTTCGGTGTGGTACCGCATAACTACGTGATCCAAACCAGAAAAAGGCCAAGATCTGGCCAACAAGTATGCGTAAAATGCGAAAGTACGAGCCAGATGAGGGCAAATACCAGGTACCTTACACAGACATAACCGGCGTTATCCTCTAAAATATTAATCGCAACCAGGTTTAATCGCCTGTTTCGTTGTGGAACCGCATTACTACGGGATCCAAAGCTGAGAAAACCCAGGATCTGGCCAAGTATGCGAAAAATACGAAAGTACGAGCCAGATGAGGGCAAATCCCAGACCTAACCGAGACATAACCGGCGTTATCCTCTTAAATATTAATCCCAACCAGGTTTAATTGACTGTTTCGGTGTGGTACCGCATTACTACGTGATCCAATCCAGAAAAAGCCCTGGATCTGGCCAACAAGTTTGGGGAAAATGCGAAATTACGAGCCTGCTGAGGGCAAATCCCAGACCTAACCGAGACATAACCGGCGTTATCCTCTAAAATATTAATCGCAACAAGGGTTGATTGACTGCTTCGGTGTGGTACCGCATAACTACGTGATCCAAACCAGAAAAAGGCCAAGATCTGGCCAACAAGTATGCGTAAAATGCGAAAGTACGAGCCAGATGAGGGCAAATCCCAGACCTAACCGAGACATAACCGGCGTTATCCTCTTAAATATTAATCCCAACCAGGTTTAATTGACTGTTTCGGTGTGGTACCGCATTACTACGTGATCCAATCCAGAAAAAGCCCTGGATCTGGCCAACAAGTTTGGGGAAAATGCGAAATTACGAGCCTGCTGAGGGCAAATACCAGACCTAACCCAGACAAAACCGGCGTTATCCTCTAAAATATTAATCGCAACCAGGTTTAATCGCCTGTTTCGTTGTGGAACCGCATTACTACGGGATCCAAAGCTGAGAAAACCCAGGATCTGGCCAAGTATGCGAAAAATACGAAAGTACGAGCCAGATGAGGGCAAATCCCAGACCTAACCGAGACATAACCGGCGTTATCCTCTTAAATATTAATCCCAACCAGGTTTAATTGACTGTTTCGGTGTGGTACCGCATTACTACGTGATCCAATCCAGAAAAAGCCCTGGATCTGGCCAACAAGTTTGGGGAAAATGCGAAATTACGAGCCTGCTGAGGGCAAATCCCAGACCTAACCGAGACATAACCGGCGTTATCCTCTAAAATATTAATCGCAACAAGGGTTGATTGACTGCTTCGGTGTGGTACCGCATAACTACGTGATCCAAACCAGAAAAAGGCCAAGATCTGGCCAACAAGTATGCGTAAAATGCGAAAGTACGAGCCAGATGAGGGCAAATCCCAGACCTAACCGAGACATAACCGGCGTTATCCTCTTAAATATTAATCCCAACCAGGTTTAATTGACTGTTTCGGTGTGGTACCGCATTACTACGTGATCCAATCCAGAAAAAGCCCTGGATCTGGCCAACAAGTTTGGGGAAAATGCGAAATTACGAGCCTGCTGAGGGCAAATACCAGACCTAACCCAGACAAAACCGGCGTTATCCTCTAAAATATTAATCGCAACCAGGTTTAATCGACTGTTTCGTTGTGGAACCGCATTACTACGTGATCCAAACCTGAAAAAACCCAGGATCTGGCCAAGTATGCGAAAAATACGAAAGTATCAGCCAGATGATTGCAAATACCAGAACTAACCCAGACATAACCGGCGTTATCCTCTAAAATATTAAACGGAACCAGGTTTAATTGAATGTATCAGTGTAGCACCACATTACTTCGTGGTCCAATCCAGAAAAAGGCCAAGATCTGGCCAACAAGTATGCGCAAATGCGAAAGTACGAGCCAGATGAGGGCAAATCCCAGACCTACACGAGACATGACCGGCGTTATCCTCTAAAATATTAATCGCAACCAGGTTTGATTGACAGTTTCGGTGTGGTACCGCATTACTACGTGCTCCAAACCAGAAAAAGACCAGGCTTTGTCCAACAAGTATGAGAAAAATGCGAAAGTACGAGCCAGATGAGGGCAAATACCAGACCTAACCCACACAAAACCGGCGTTATCCTCTAAAATAGTAATCGCAACCAGGTTTAATTGACTGTATCGGTGTGGTACCGCATTACTACGAGATCCAAACCTGAAAAAGGCCAGGATCTGGCAAACAAGTATGCGAAAAATGCGAAAGTACGAGCCAGATGAGGGCAAATACCAGACCTAACCTAGACATAACCGGCGTTATCCTCTAAAATATTAATAGCAACCAGGTTTAATTGACTGTTTCGGTGTGGAACCACACTACTACGGGATCCAATCCAGAAAAAAAGCAGGATCTGGCCAACAAGTACGCGAAAAACGCGAAAGTATGAGCCAGATGATTGCAAATACCAGAGCTAACCCAGACATAACGAGCGTTATCCTCTAAAATACTAATCGGAACCAGCTTTTATTGACTGTTTCAGTGGGGTACCACATTACTGCGTGATCCAAACCAGAAAAAGCCTAGGATCTGGCCAACAAGTGTGCGAAAAATTGCGAAAGTACGAGCCAGATAAGGGCAAATCTCAGACCTAACCGAGACATAACCGGCGTTATCCTCTAAAATATTATTCGCCACCAGGTTTAGTTGACTGTTTCGGTGTGGTGCCGCATTACTACGTGATCCAAACCAGAAAAAGGCCAAGATCTGGCCAACAAGTATGCGAAAAATGCGAAAGTACGGGCCAGATGAGGGCAAATACCAGACCTAACCCAGACAAAACCGGCTTTATCTTCAAAAATATTAATCGCAACCAGGTTTAATTGACAGTTTCGGTGTGGAACCACATTACTACGTGATCCGAACCAGAAAAAGGCCAAGATCTGGCCAACAAGTATACGAAAAATGCGAAAGTACGAGCAAGATGAGGGCAAATACCAAACCTAACCGAGACATAAGCGGCGTTATCCTCTAAAATATTAATCGCAACCAGGTTTAATTAACTGTCTCGGTGTGGTACCGCATTACTGCGTGATCCAGTCCAGAAAAAGCCGTGGATCTGGCCAACAAGTATGCGAAAAACGCGAAAGTATGAGCCTGATGATTGCAAATGCCAGAAATAACCCAGACATAACCAGCTTTATCCTCTAAAATACTAATCGGAACCAGCTTTTATTGACTGTTTCAGTGGGGTACCACACTACTACGCGATCCAAACCGGAAAAAGCCTAGGATCTGGCCAACAAGTATGCGAAAATTGCGAAAGTACGAGCCAGATGAGGGCAAATCCCAGACCTATCCGAGACATAACGGCGTTATCCTCTAAAATATTAATCGCTACCAGGTTTAATTGACAGTTTCGGTGTGGTACCGCATTACTACGTGAGCCAGACCAGAAAAAGGCCAGGCTTTGTCCATCAAGTATGAGAAAATTGCGAAGGTACGAGCCAGATGAGGGCAAATACCAGACCTAACCCAGACAAAACCGGCGTTATCCTCTAAAATATTAATCACAACCTGGTTTAATTGACTGTTTCGGTGTGGAACCACACTACTACGGGATCCAAACCAGAAAAAACGCAGGATCTGGCCAACAAGTATGCGAAAGATACGAAAGTATGAGCCATATGATGGCAAATACCAGACCTAACCCAGACATAACCGGCGTTATCCTCTAAAATATTAAACGGAACCAGGTTTAATTGAATGTATCAGTGTAGCACCACATTACTTCGTGGTCCAATCCAGAAAAAGGCCAAGATCTGGCCAACAAGTATGCGCAAATGCGAAAGTACGAGCCAGATGAGGGCAAATCCCAGACCTACACGAGACATGACCGGCGTTATCCTCTAAAATATTAAACGGAACCAGGTTTAATTGAATGTATCAGTGTAGCACCACATTACTTCGTGGTCCAATCCAGAAAAAGGCCAAGATCTGGCCAACAAGTATGCGCAAATGCGAAAGTACGAGCCAGATGAGGGCAAATCCCAGACCTACACGAGACATGACCGGCGTTATCCTCTAAAATATTAATCGCAACCAGGTTTGATTGACAGTTTCGGTGTGGTACCGCATTACTACGTGCTCCAAACCAGAAAAAGACCAGGCTTTGTCCAACAAGTATGAGAAAAATGCGAAAGTACGAGCCAGATGAGGGCAAATACCAGACCTAACCCAGACAAAACCGGCGTTATCCTCTAAAATAGTAATCGCAACCAGGTTTAATTGACTGTATCGGTGTGGTACCGCATTACTACGAGATCCAAACCTGAAAAAGGCCAGGATCTGGCAAACAAGTATGCGAAAAATGCGAAAGTACGAGCCAGATGAGGGCAAATACCAGACCTAACCTAGACATAACCGGCGTTATCCTCTAAAATATTAATAGCAACCAGGTTTAATTGACTGTTTCGGTGTGGAACCACACTACTACGGGATCCAAACCAGAAAAAAAGCAGGATCTGGCCAACAAGTACGCGAAAAACGCGAAAGTATGAGCCAGATGATTGCAAATACCAGAGCTAACCCAGACATAACGAGCGTTATCCTCTAAAATACTAATCGGAACCAGCTTTTATTGACTGTTTCAGTGGGGTACCACATTACTGCGTGATCCAAACCAGAAAAAGCCTAGGATCTGGCCAACAAGTGTGCGAAAAATTGCGAAAGTACGAGCCAGATAAGGGCAAATCTCAGACCTAACCGAGACATAACCGGCGTTATCCTCTAAAATATTATTCGCCACCAGGTTTAGTTGACTGTTTCGGTGTGGTGCCGCATTACTACGTGATCCAAACCAGAAAAAGGCCAAGATCTGGCCAACAAGTATGCGAAAAATGCGAAAGTACGGGCCAGATGAGGGCAAATACCAGACCTAACCCAGACAAAACCGGCTTTATCTTCAAAAATATTAATCGCAACCAGGTTTAATTGACAGTTTCGGTGTGGAACCACATTACTACGTGATCCGAACCAGAAAAAGGCCAAGATCTGGCCAACAAGTATACGAAAAATGCGAAAGTACGAGCAAGATGAGGGCAAATACCAAACCTAACCGAGACATAAGCGGCGTTATCCTCTAAAATATTAATCGCAACCAGGTTTAATTAACTGTCTCGGTGTGGTACCGCATTACTGCGTGATCCAGTCCAGAAAAAGCCGTGGATCTGGCCAACAAGTATGCGAAAAACGCGAAAGTATGAGCCTGATGATTGCAAATGCCAGAAATAACCCAGACATAACCAGCTTTATCCTCTAAAATACTAATCGGAACCAGCTTTTATTGACTGTTTCAGTGGGGTACCACACTACTACGCGATCCAAACCGGAAAAAGCCTAGGATCTGGCCAACAAGTATGCGAAAATTGCGAAAGTACGAGCCAGATGAGGGCAAATCCCAGACCTATCCGAGACATAACGGCGTTATCCTCTAAAATATTAATCGCTACCAGGTTTAATTGACAGTTTCGGTGTGGTACCGCATTACTACGTGAGCCAGACCAGAAAAAGGCCAGGCTTTGTCCATCAAGTATGAGAGAATTGCGAAGGTACGAGCCAGATGAGGGCAAATACCAGACCTAACCCAGACAAAACCGGCGTTATCCTCTAAAATATTAATCACAACCTGGTTTAATTGACTGTTTCGGTGTGGAACCACACTACTATGGGATCCAAACCAGAAAAAACGCAGGATCTGGCCAACAAGTATGCGAAAGATACGAAAGTATGAGCCATATGATGGCAAATACCAGACCTAACCCAGACATAGCCGGCGTTATACTCTGAGAAATTGATCGCACCCAGGTTTAATTGACTCTTTCAGTGTGGTACCACATTACTACTTGGTCCAAACCAGAAAAAGCCCAGGATCTGGCCAACAAGTTTGCTAAAAATGCGAAGAACGAGCCAGGTGAGGGCAAATCCCAGAACTAACCGAGACGTAACCGGCGTTATCCTCTAAAATATTAATTTCAACCGGGTTTAATTGACTGTTTCGGTGTGGTACCGCAACACTACGTGATCCAAACCAGAAAGAGCCCACGATCTGGCCAACAAGTATGCGAGAGATACGAAAGTATGAGCCATATGATGGCAAATACCAGATCTAACCCAGACATAACCGGCATTATCCTCCAAACTATTACTCAAAACCACGTTTAATTGACTGTTTCAGTGTTTTACCACACTAGTACGTGATCAAAGTCAGAAAAAGCCCAGGATCTGGCCAACAAGTATGCCAAAAATGCGAAAGTATGAGGAAGATGGTTGCAAATACCAGACGTAACACAGACCTAACCGGCGTTATCCTCTAAAATATTAATCGCAACCAGGTTTAATTGACTGTTTCAGTGTGGTACCACTCTACTACGTGATCCAAACCAGAAAAAGCCCTGGATCTGGTCATTCAAGTATGCGAAAAATGCGAAAGTATGTACCAGATGATGGCAAATACCAGACCTAATCCAGACATAACCGGCGATATCCTCGACAATATTATTCGGAACCAGGTTTGATTGACTGTTACAGTGTGGTACCGCATTACTACATGATCCAAACCAGAAAAAGGCCAGGATCTGACCAACAAGTGTGCGAAAAATGCGAAAGTATGAGGCAGATGATTGCAAATACCAGAACTTCCCCAGACCTAACCTGTGTTATCCACTAAAATATTGATCGAAACCAGGGTTAATTGACTGTTTCAGTGTGGTACCACTTTACTACGTGATCCAAACCAGAAAAAGCCCGGGATCTGGCCAACAAGCATGCGAAAAATGCCAAAGTAGGAGCCAGATGATTGCAAATACCAGAACTAACCCACACATAACCGGTGTTATCCTCTAAAATATTGATCGAATCCATGTTGAATTGACTATTTCAGTGTGGCACCAAGTTAATACTTGATCCCAACCGGAAAAAAATCGGGATCTGCCCAACAAGTATCCGAGAAATGCGAAAGTATGAGGCAGATGATTGCAAATACCAGACCTCACCCAGGCATAACAGGCGTTATCCTCTAAATTATTAATCGCATCCAGGTTTAATTGACTGTTTCGGTGAGGTACCACATTACTACGTGATCCAAACCAGAAAAAACCGAGGATCTCGCCAACAAGTATGTGAAAAATGCGAAAGTAGGCGTCAGATTATTGCAAATACCAGACGCAACCCCGACATAACCGACGTTATCCTCTAAAATATTAATGGGAACCAGGTTTAATTGACTGTTTCAGTGTGGTACCAGATTACTACGTGGTCCAAGCCAGAAAAAGGCCAGGATCTGAGCATTCAAGTATGCGAAAAATGCGAAAGCATGAGATAGATGATGGCAAATACCAGACCTAACCCAGGCATAACCGTCGTTCTCCTCCAAAGTATTAATCGGAACCAGGTTTTATTGACTATTTCAGCGTCGTACCACATTAGTACGTGATCCCTACCAGAAAAAAACCCAGGATCTGGCCAACAAGTATGCGAAAGTATGAGCTAGATGATGGCAAATACCAGACCTAACCCAGGCATAAACGGCGTTCTCCTCCAAAATAGTAATCGGAACCAGGTTTTATTGACTATATCAGTGTGGTACCACATTAATACGTGATCCTAACCAGAAAAAACCCAGGATCTGGCCAACAAGGATGCGAAAAACGCGAAAGTATGAGCCAGATGATTGCAAATACCAGAACTAGCCCAGACATAACCAGCGTTATCCTCTAAAATACTAATCGGAACCAGCTTTTATTGACAGTTTCAGTGTGGTACCACATTACTACGTGATCCAAACCAGAAAAAGCCTAGGATCTGGCCAACAAGTATGCGAAAATTGCGAAAGTACGAGCCAGATGAGGGCAAATCCCAGACCTAGCCGAGACATAACCGACGTAATCCTTTAAAATATTAATCGCAACCAGGTTTAATTGACTGTTTCGGTGTGGTACCGCATTGCTACGTGATCCAATCCAGAAAAAGCCCTGGATCTGGCCAACAAGTATGCGAAAAATGCGAAAGTACGAGCCAGATGATTGCAAATACCAGACGTAACCCAGTACCTAACCGGCGTTATCCTCTAAAATATTAGTCGCAACCAGGTTTAATTGACTGTTTCAGTGTGGTACCACTCTACTACGTGATCCAAACCAGAAAAAGCCCTGGATCTGGTCATTCAAGTATGCGAAAAATGCGAAAGTATATACTAGATGATGGCAAATACCAGACCTAATCCATACATAACCGGCGCTATCCTCGACAATATTATTCGGAACCAGGTTTGATTGATTGCTACAGTGTGGTACCACATTACTACATGATCCAAACCAGAAAAAGGCCAGGATCTGGCCAACAAGTGTGCGAAAAATGCGAAAGTATGTGCTAGATGATGGCAAATACCAGACCTAACCCAGACATAACCGTCGTTCTCCTCCAAAGTATTAATCGGAACCAGGTTTTATTGACTATTTCAGCGTCGTTCCACATTAGTACCTGATCCCTACCAGAAAAAAACCCAGGATCTGGCCAACAAGTATGCGAAAGTATGAGCTAGATGATGCAAATACCAGACCTAACCCAGGCATAAACGGCGTTCTCCTCCAAAATTGTAATCGGAACCAGGTTTTATTGACTATATCAGTGTGGTACCACATTAATACGTGATCCTAACCAGAAAAAAACCCAGGATCTGGGCAATAAGTATGCGAAAGATGCGAAAGTATGAGGCAGATGATTGCAAATACCAGATCTAACACAAACCTAACCGGCGTTATCCTCTAAAGTATTGATGGATCCAGATTTAATTGACTGTTTCGGTGTGGTTCCACATTACTACGTGATCCAAACCAGAAAAAACCCAGGATCTGGCCAACAAGGATGCGAAAAACGTGAACATACGAGCCAGATGAGGGCAAATAACAGACCTAACCCAGACATAACAGGCGTTATCCTTTAAAATATTAATCGCAACCAGGTTTAATTGACTGTCTCGGTGTGGTACTGCATTACTGCGTTACCCAAACCAGAAAAAACCCAGGATCTGGCCAACACGGATGCGAAAAACGTGAACATACGAGCCAGAAGAGTGCAAATACAACACCTAACCGATACATAACCGGCGTTATCCTCTAAAATATTAATCGCAACCAGGTTTAATTGACTGTTTCGGAGTGGTACCGCATTATTACGTGATCCAAACCAGAAAAACCCCTGGTTCTGGCAAACAAGTATGCGAAAAATGCGAAAATACGAGCCTGATGAGGGCAAATCCCAGACCTAACCGAAACATAACCGGCGTTATCCTCTAAAATATTAATCGCAACAAGGGTTGATTGACTGTTTCGGTGTGGTACCGCATAACTACGTGATCCAAACCAGAAAAAGGCCAAGATCTGGCCAACAAGTATGCGTAAAATGCGAAAGAACGAGCCAGATGAGGGCAAAAACCAGGTACCTTACACAGATATAACCGGCGTTATCCTCTAAAATATTAATCGCAACCAGGTTTAATCGCCTGTTTCGTTGCGGAACCGCATTACTACGGGATCCAAACCAGAAAAAGCCCTGGATCTGGCCAACAAGTTTGGGGAAAATGCGAAATTACGAGCCTGATGAGGGCAAATCCCCGACCTATCCGAGACACACCCGGCGTTATCCTCTAAAATATTAATCGCTACCATGTTTAATTGACAGTTTCGGTGTGGAACCGCATTACTACGAGATCCAAACCAGAAAAAGGCCAGGCTTTGTCCAGCAAGTATGAGAAAAATGCGAAAGTACGAGCCAGATGAGGGCAAATACCAGACCTAACCGAGACATAACGGGCGTTATCCTCTAAAATATTAATCGCAACCAGGCTTAATTGACTGTTTCGGTGTGGTAGCGCATTACTACGTGATCCAAACCAGAAAAAGGCGAGGATCATGCCAACAAGTATGCGAAAAATGCGAAAGTACGAGCCAGATGATTGCAAATACCAGAACCAACCTAGACATATGCAGCGTTGTCCTCTGAACTACTAATCGGAACCAGATTTTATTGACAGTTTCAGTGTGGTACCACATTACTACGTGGTCTAAACCAGAAAAAGCCCAGGATCTGCCCAACAAGTTTGCGAAAAATGCGAAGTACGAGCCAGATGAGGGCAAATACCAGACCTAACCCAGACAAAACCGGCGTTGTCCACTAAAATCTTAATCGTAACCAGGTTTAATTGACAGTTTCGGTGTGGTATCACATTACTACGTGATCCAAACCAGAAAAAACGCAGGATCTGGCCAACAGGTATGCGAAAAATGCGAAAGTATGAGGCAGATGATTGCAAATACCAGACGTAACCCAGACATAAACGGTGTTATCCTCTAATACATTAATCGCAACCAGGTTTAATCGACTGTTTCGTTGTGGAACCGCATTACTACGTGATCCAAACCTGAAAAAACCCAGGATCTGGCCAAGTATGCGAAAAATACGAAAGTATCAGCCAGATGATTGCAAATACCAGAACTAACCCAGACATGACCGGCATTATCCTCTAAAATATTAAACGGAACCAGGTTTAATTGAATGTATCAGTGTAGCACCACATTACTTCGTGGTCCAATCCAGAAAAAGGCCAAGATCTGGCCAACAAGTATGCGCAAATGCGAAAGTACGAGGCAGATGAGGGCAAATCCCAGACCTACCCGAGACATGATCGGCGTTATCCTCTTAAATATTAATCGCAACCAGGTTTAATTGACTGTTTCGGTGTGGTACCGCATTACTACGTGATCCAATCCAGAAAATGTCCTGGATCTGGCCAACAAATATGCGAAAAATGCGAAATTACGAGCCTGATGAGGGCAAATCCCCGGCTTATCCGAGACATAACCGGCGTTATCCACTAAAATATTAATCGCTACCAGGTTTAATTGACAGTTTCGGTGTGGTACCGCATTACTACGTGATCCAACCCAGAAAAAGGCCAGGCTTTGTCCAACAAGTATGAGAAAAATGCGAAAGTACGAGCCAGATGAGGGCAAATACTAGGCCTAACCCAGACAAAACCTGCGTTATCCTCTAAAATATTAACCACAACCAGGTTTAATTGACTGCTTCGGTGTGGAACCACACTACTACGGGATCCAAACCATAAAAAAAGCAGGATCTGGCCAACAAGTATGCGAAAAACGCGAAAGTATGAGCCAGATGATTGCAAATGCCAGAACTAACCCAGACATAACCAGCGTTATCCTCTAAAATACTAATCGGAGCCAGATTTTATTGACTGCTTCAGTGTGGTACCACATTACTACGTGATCCAAACCTGAAAAAGGCGAGGATCATGCCAACAAGTATGCGAAAAATGCGAAAGTATGTGCCAGATGAGGGCAAATACTAGGCCTAACCCAGACAAAACCTGCGTTATCCACGAAAATATTAATCGGAATCAGGTTTAATTGACTGCTACAGTGTGGTACCACATTACTACATGATCCAAACCAGAAAAAGGCCAGGATCTGGCCAACAAGTGTGCGAAAAATGTGAAAGTATGAGGAAGGTGACTGTAAACTCCAGGCGTAACCCAGACATACCCGGCGTTATCCTCTAAAATAATAATCGCAACCAGGTATAATTGACTGTTTCGGTGTGGTACCGCATTACTACGTGGTCCAAGCCAGAAAAAGGCCAGGATCTGACCATTCAAGTATGCGAAAAATATGAGCTAGATGATGGCAAATACCAGACCTAACCCAGGCATAACCGGCGTTCTCCTCCAAAATATTGATCGAATCCAGATATAATTGACTGTTTCGGTGTGGTACCACATTACTACGTGGTCCTAACCTGAAAAAAGCCAGGATCTGGCCAACAAGAATGCAAAACATGCAAAAGTATGAGGCAGATGATTGCAAATACCAGACCTAACACAAACCTAACCGGTGTTATCCTCTAAAGTATTGACCGAATCCTGGTTTAAGTGACTGTTTCGGTGTGATACCACATTACTACGTGATCGAAATCAGAAATAGCCCAGGATCTCGCCAACAAGTATGTGAAAAATGCGAAAGTATGGGCCAGATGATCGCCAATACCAGACGCAACCTCGACCTAACCGGTGTCATCCTCTAAAATGTTGATCGAATCCAGGTTGAATGGGCTATTTCTGTGTGGCTCCACATTAATACGTGAACCTAACCAGAAACAAACCCAGGATCTGGCCAACAGGTATGCGGAAAATGCGAACGTATGAGGCAAATGATTGCAAATACAAGGCGTAACCCAGACCTAACCGGTGTTATCCTCCGAAATATTGATCGAAACCAAGTTGAATTGGCTGTTTCAGTCTGGTAGCACACTACGACGTGATCCAAACCAGAAAAAGCCCAGGATCTGGCCAACAAGTGTGCGAAGAATGTGAAAGTATAAGCCAGATGAGGGCAAATTCCAGACCTAAACGAGACCCAACCGGAGTTATCCTTTAAAATATCGATCGAGGCCACGTTTAACTGACTGTTTCAGTGTGGTACCACATTACTACGTGATCCAAACCAGAAAAATCCCAGGATCTGGCCAACAAGTATGGGAAGAATGCGAAAGTATGAGCCTGATGATTGCAACTACCAGGCCTAACACAAACCTATCCGGTGTGATCCCCTAAAATATTGATCGAATCCAGGTTTAGTTGACTGTTTCATTCTGGTACCATATTACTACGTGATCCAAACCAGGAAAAGCCCAGGATCTGGCCAACAAGCATGCGAGAAATGCGAAAGTATGAGCAAGATGATTGCAAATACCAGGTCTAACACAAACCAAATCGGTGTGGTCCTCTAAAATATTGATCGCATCCAGGTTTAATTGACAGTTTCATTCTGGTACCACATTACTACGTGATACAAACCAGAAAAACCCCAGGATCTGGCCAACAAGTATGCGAAAAGTGCGAAAGTATGAGCCAGATGATAGCAAATACCAGGCCTAACACAAACCTAATCGGTGTGATCGTCTAAAATATTGATCGAATCCAGGTTTAATTGACAGTTTCATTCTGGTACCACATAACTACGTGATACAAACCAGAAAGAGCCCAGGATCTGGCCAACAAGTATGCGAAAAGTGCGAAAGTATGAGCCAGATGATTGCAAATTCCAGACCTAACACTAACCTAAACGGTGTTATCCCTTAAAATATTGATCGGGGCCATGTTTAATTGACGGTTTCAGTATGCTACCACATTACTACGAGATCCAAGCCAGAAGAGGACCAGGATCTGGCCAACAAGTGTGCGATGAATGCGAAAGTATGAGCCAGATGATTGCAAACACCAGGCCTAACACAAACCTATCCGGTGTGATCCCCTAAAATATTGATCGAAACCAGGTTTAGTTGACAGTTTCATTCTGGTACCACATAACTACGTGGTCCAAACCAGAAAAAGCTCAGGATCTGGCGAACAAATATGCGAAAAGTGCGAAAGTATGAGCCAGATGATTGCGAATACCAGACCTAACACAAACCTAAAGGGTGTTATCCTGTAAAATATTGATCGAAACCAAGTTGAATTGACTGTTTCGGTGTGATACCTCATTACTACGTGATCGAAATCAGAAATAGCCCAGGATCTGGCCTACAAGAATGCGAAAAATGCAAAAGTATGAGGCAGATGATTGCAAATACCAGACGCAACCCTGACCTAACCGGTGTCATCCTCTAAAATATTGATCGAATCCAGGTTGGATTGACTATTTCAGTGTGGCACTACATTAATACGTGATCCTAACAAGAGAAAAACCCAGGATCTGGCCAACAAGTATTGAAAAATGCAAAAGTATGAGCCAGATGATTGCAAATACCAGAACTAACCCAGACATAACCGGCGTTATCCCCTATAATATTAATCGCAAGCAAGTTTAATTGACTGTTGCGGTGTGGTACCACATTACTACGTGATCGAAACCAGAAAAAACCCAGGATCTGACCAACAAGAATGCGAAAAATGCGAAAGTATGAGCCAGATGATTGCAAATACCAGACCTCACCCGGACATAACCGGCGTTATCCTCTAAAATATTAATCGGAAACAGGTTTAATTGACTGTTTCTGTGTGGTACCATATTACTACGTGATCCAAATCTGAATAAGCCCAGGATCTGACCACTCAAGTATGCCAAACATGCGAAAGTATGAGGAAGATGATTGCAAACACCAGACGTACCCAGACATAACCGGCGTTATCCCTTATAATATTAATCGCAAGCAGGTTTAATTGACTGTTGCCGTGTGGTACCATATTACTACGTGGTCCAAGCCAGAAAAAGGCCAGGATCTGGCCAACAAGTGTGCGATGAATGCGAAAGTATGAGCCAGATGACAGCAAATACCAGACCGAGCACAAACCTAAACGGTGATATCCTATCAAATATTGATCGAAACCAAGTTGAATTGGCTGTTTCAGACTGTTACCGCATTACTGCGTGACCCATACGAGAAGGAAACACAGGATCTGGCCAACAAGTATGGGAAGAATGCGAAAGTATGAGCCAGATGATTGCAACTACCAGGCCTATCACAAACCTAACCGGTGTGATCCTCAAAGTATTGATTGAATCCAGGTTTAGTTGACTGTTTCATTCTGGTACCACATTGCTGCGTGATCCATACCAGGGAAAGCCCAGGATCAGGCCAATAGGTATAAGAAGAATTCGAAAGTATGAGACAGATGAGGGCAAATCCCAGACCAAAACGGGAACCAAACGGCGTTTTTCTTGTTCGAGGTCAGGTTTAATTGACTGTTTAGTGTGGCACCACATTACTACACAATCGCAACCAGAAAGAGCCCAGGATCTGGCCAACAAGCATACGAGAAATGCGAAAGTAAGCACCAGATGATAGCAAATACCAGGCCTAACACAAACCTAAACGGTGTTATCCTCTTAAATATTGATCGGATCCAGGTTTAGGTGACTGTTTCATTCTGGTACCACATTACTACGTGATCCAAACCAGAAACAGGCCAGGATCAGGCCAACAGGTATGCGAAGAATGCGAAAGTATGAGCCAGATGATTGCAAATACCAGACCTAACTCAAACCTAAACGGTGTTATCCTCTTAAATATTGATCGGATCCAGGTTTAGTTGACTGTTTCATTCTGGTACCACATTACTACGTGATCCAAACCAGAAACAGGCCAGGATCAGGCCAACAGGTATGCGAAGAATGCGAAAGTATGAGCCAGATGATTGCAAATATCAGGCCTCACACAAACCTAACCGGTGTGATCCTCTAAAATATTGATCGAAACCAAGTTGAATTGACTTTTTCAATCTGGTACCACATTACCACGTGATCCAAACCGGAAAGGAACACAGGATCTGGCCAACAAGTAGGCGAAGAATGCGAATGTATGAGCCAGATGCAGGTAAATACCAGACCTAAACGAGACCGAACCGGAGTTATCCCTTAAAATATTGATCGATGCCACGTTTAATTGACTGTTTCGTTCCTGGTTCCACATTACTACCTGATTCAAACCAGAAAAAGCACAGGATCTGGCCAACAAGTATGCGAAAAAGGCGAAAGCGTGAGCCAGATGATTGCAGCTACCAGACCTAACACAAACCAAAACGGTGTTATCCTCTTAAATACTGATCGCAACCAGGTTTAATTGACTGTTTCATTCTTATACCTCATTACTGCGTGATCCAAACCAGAAACAGCCCAGGATCAGGCCAACAGGTATGCGAAGAATGCGAATGTATGAGAGAGATGAGGGCAAATCCCAGACCTAAACGTGCACCAACGGGTGTTATACTTTAAAATATTGATCTAGGTCAGGTTTAATTGACTGTTTAGTGTGGTTCCACATTACTACACAATCCCAACCAGAAAAAGCCCGGGATCTGGCCAACAAGCATGCGAGAAATGCGAAAGTATGAGCAAGATGATAGCAAATAAAAGATTTAGCACAAACCTAACAGTGGTATCCTCTAAAATATTGATCGAAACCATGTTGAATTGACTGTTTCAGTGTGGTACCACATTACTACGGATCCAAACCTGAAAAAGTCCAGGATCTGGCCCACAAGCATGCGAGAAATGCGAAAGTATGAGCCAGATGATAACAAAAACAAGACTTAGCACAAACCTAAACGGTGGTATCCTCTAAAATATTGATCGAAACCAAGTTGAATTGACTTTTTCAATCTGATACCACATTACTACGTGATCCAAACCAGAACGAAACACAGGATCTGGCCAACAAGTAGGCGAAGAATGCGAATGTATGAGCCCGATGCGGGTAAACACCAGACCTAGACGAGACCCAACCGCAGTTATCCTTTAAAATATTGATCGAGGCCACGTTTAATTGACTGTTTCATTCTGGTACCACATTACTACGAGATCCAAACCAGAAAAAGACCAGGATCTGGCCAACGAGTGTGCGATGAATGCGTAAGTATGAGCCAGATGATTGCAAATACCAGGCCTAACACAAACCCATTCTGTGTGATCGTCTAAAATATTGATCGAATCCAGGATTAATTGACAGTTTCATTCTGGTACCACATAACTACGTGATCCAAACCAGAAAGAGCCCAGTAACTGGCCAACAAGGATGCGAAAAGTGCGAAAGTATGAGCCAGATGATTGCAAATTCCAGACCTAACACAAACCTAAACGGTGTTATCCATTAAAATATTGATCGGGCCACGTTTAATTGACTGCTTCAGTATGCTACCACATTACTACGAGATCCAAACCAGAAAAAGACCAGAATCTGGCCAAAAAGTGTGCGAAGAATGCGAAAGTACAAGCCAGATGGGCGCAAATCCCAGACCTAAACGAGACCCAACCGGAGTTATACTTTAAAATATTGATCGAGGCCGCGTTTAATTGACTGTTTCAGTCTGGTACCACATTGCTACGTGATCCCAACCAGAAAAAAACACAGGATCTGGCCAACAAGTATGCGAAGAGTGCGAAAGTATGAGGGGCTGATGATTGCAAATACCAGGCCTAACAGAAACCTATCCGGTGTGATCCCCTAAAATATTGATCGAATCCAGGTTTAGTTGACTGTTTCATTCTGGTACCATATTACTACGTGATCCAAACCAGAAAAAGCCCAGGATCTGGCCAACAAGCATGCGAGAAATGCGAAAGTATGAGCCAGATCAGGGCAAATCCCAGACCTAAACATGAACTAACCGGTGTTATACTTTAAAATATTGATCCAGGTCAGGCTTAATTGACAGTTTAGTGTGGTACCACATTACTACACAATCCCAACCAGAAAAAGCCCGGGATCTGGCCAACAAGCATGCGAGAAATGCGAAAGTATGAGCCAGATGATTGGTTATACCAGTCCTAGGCGAGACCCAACCGGAGTTATCCTTTAAAATATTAATCGAATTCAGGATCAACTCACTGCTTCAGTGTGGAACAACATTACTACGTGATACAAACCAGAAAAAGCCCAGGATCAGGCCAACAGGTATGCGAAGAATGCAAAAGTATGAGACAGATGAAGGCAAAACCCAGACCTAAACGTGAACCAACAGGTGTTATACTTTAAAATATTGATCGAAAACAGGATCAACTGACTGCTTCAGTGTGGAACAGCATTACTACGTGATACAAACCAGAAAAAGCCCAGGATCTGGCCAACAAGCATGCGAGAAATGCGAAAGTATGAGCAAGATGATAGCAAATAAAAGATTTAGCACAAACCTAACAGTGGTATCCTCTAAAATATTGATCGAAACCATGTTGAATTGACTGTTTCAGTGTGGTACCACATTACTACGGATCCAAACCTGAAAAAGTCCAGGATCTGGCCCACAAGCATGCGAGAAATGCGAAAGTATGAGCCAGATGATAACAAAAACAAGACTTAGCCCAAACCTAAACGGTGGTATCCTCTAAAATATTGATCGAAACCAAGTTGAATTGACTTTTTCAATCTGATACCACATTACTACGTGATCCAAACCAGAACGAAACACAGGATCTGGCCAACAAGTAGGCGAAGAATGCGAATGTATGAGCCAGATGCGGGTAAACACCAGACCTAGACGAGACCCAACCGCAGTTATCCTTTAAAATATTGATCGAGGCCACGTTTAATTGACTGTTTCATTCTGGTACCACATTACTACGAGATCCAAACCAGAAAAAGACCAGGATCTGGCCAACGAGTGTGCGATGAATGCGTAAGTATGAGCCAGATGATTGCAAATACCTGGCCTAACACAAACCCATTCTGTGTGATCGTCTAAAATATTGATCGAATCCAGGATTAATTGACAGTTTCATTCTGGTACCACATAACTACGTGATCCAAACCAGAAAGAGCCCAGTAACTGGCCACCAAGGATGCGAAAAGTGCGAAAGTATGAGCCAGATGATTGCAAATTCCAGACCTAACACAAACCTAAACGGTGTTATCACTTAAAATATTGATCGGGCCACGTTTAATTGACTGCTTCAGTATGCTACCATATTACTACGTGATCCAAACCAGAAAAAGCCCAGGATCTGGCCAACAAGCATGCGAGAAATGCGAAAGTATGAGCCAGATCAGGGCAAATCCCAGACCTAAACATGAACTAACCGGTGTTATACTTTAAAATATTGATCCAGGTCAGGCTTAATTGACAGTTTAGTGTGGTACCACATTACTGCACAATCCCAACCAGAAAAAGCCCAGGATCTGGCCAACAAGCATGCGAGAAATGCGAAAGAATGAGCAAGATGATTGCAAATACCAGGTCTAACACAAACCCATTCTGTGTGATCGTCTAAAATATTGATCGAATCCAGGTTTAATTGACAGTTTCATTCTGGTACTACATTACTACGTGATACAAACCAGAAAAATCCCAGGATCTGGCCAACAAGTATGGGAAGAATGCGAAAGTATGAGCCAGATGGTTGCAACTACCAGACCTAACACAAACCTAACCGGTGTGACCCTCTAAAATATTGATCGAAACCGAGTTGAATCGACTGTTTCAGTCTGTTACCACATTACTACGTGATACCAACCAGAAAAAAACACAGGATCTGGCCAACAAGTATGGGAAGGATGTGAAAGTATGAGCCAGATGATTTCAAACACCAGGGCTAACACAAACCTAACCGGTGGGATCGTCTAAAATATTGATCGATTCCAGGTTTAATTGACAGTTTCATTCTGGTACCACATTACTACGTGATACAAACCAGAAAAATCCCAGGATCTGGCCAACAAGTATGCGCAAAATGCGAAAATAGGAGCCAGATGATTGCAACTACCAGGACTAACACAAACCTAACCGGTGTGACCCTCTAAAATATTGATCGAAACCAAGTTGAATTGACTGTTTCAGTCTGTTACCACATTACTACATGATACCAACCAGAAAAAAACACAGGATCTGGCCAACAAGTATGGGAACAATGTGAAAGTATGAGCCAGATGATTGCAAATACCAGGCCTAACACAAACCTATCCGGTGTGATCCCCTAAAATATTGATCGAATCCAGGTTTAGTTGACTGTTTCATTCTGGTACCATATTACTACGTGATCCAAACCAGAAAAAGCCTAGGATCTGGCCAACAAGCATGCGAGAAATGGGAAAGTATGAGCCAGATGATAGCAAATACAAGACCTGGCACAAGCCTAAACGGTGCTATCCTTTAAAATATTGATCGAAACCAAGCAGAATTGACTGTTTCAGTGTGGTACCTCATTACTACGAGATCCAAACCAGAAAAAGTCCTGGATCTGGCCAACAAGTATGCGAAGAGTGCGAAAGTATGAGACAGATGATTGCAAATACCAGAACTAACACAAACCTAATCGGTGTGATCGTCTAAAATATTGATCGAATCCAGGTTTAATTGACAGCTTCATTTTGGTACCACATTACTACGTGATACAAACCAGAAAAATCCCAGGATCTGGCCAAGAAGTATGCGAAAAGTGCGAAAGTATGTGCCAGATGATTGCAAATTCCAGACCTAACACAAACCTAAACGGTGTTATCCATTAAAATATTGATCAGGGTCACGTTTAATTGACTGTTTCAGTATGCTACCACATTACTACGAGATCCAAACCAGAAAAAGACCAGGATCTGGCCAACAAGTGTGCGATGAATGCGAAAGTATGAGCCAGATGATTGCAAACACCAGGCCTAACACAAACCTATCCGGTGTGATCCCCTAAAATATTGATCGAATCCAGGTTTAGTTGACTGTTTCATTCTGGTACCATATTACTACGTGATACCAACCAGAAAAAAACACAGGATCTGGCCAACAAGTATGGGAAGGATGTGAAAGTATGAGCCAGATGATTTCAAACACCAGGGCTAACACAAACCTAACCGGTGGGATCGTCTAAAATATTGATCGATTCCAGGTTTAATTGACAGTTTCATTCTGGTACCACATTACTACGTGATACAAACCAGAAGAATCCCAGGATCTGGCCAACAAGTATGCGCAAAATGCGAAAGTAGGAGCCAGATGATTGCAACTACCAGGACTAACACAAACCTAACCGGTGTGACCCTCTAAAATATTGATCGAAACCAAGTTGAATTGACTGTTTCAGTCTGTTACCACATTACTACATGATACCAACCAGAAAAAAACACAGGATCTGGCCAACAAGTATGGGAAGAATGTGAAAGTATGAGCCAGATGATTGCAAATACCAGGCCTAACACAAACCTATCCGGTGTGATCCCCTAAAATATTGATCGAATCCAGGTTTAGTTGACTGTTTCATTCTGGTACCATATTACTACGTGATCCAAACCAGAAAAAGCCTAGGATCTGGCCAACAAGCATGCGAGAAATGGGAAAGTATGAGCCAGATGATAGCAAATACAAGACCTGGCACAAGCCTAAACGGTGCTATCCTTTAAAATATTGATCGAAACCAAGCAGAATTGACTGTTTCAGTGTGGTACCTCATTACTACGAGATCCAAACCAGAAAAAGTCCTGGATCTGGCCAACAAGTATGCGAAGAGTGCGAAAGTATGAGACAGATGATTGCAAATACCAGAACTAACACAAACCTAATCGGTGTGATCGTCTAAAATATTGATCGAATCCAGGTTTAATTGACAGTTTCATTTTGGTACCACATTACTACGTGATACAAACCAGAAAAATCCCAGGATCTGGCCAACAAGTATGCGCAAAATGGGAAAGTAGGAGCCAGATGATTGCAACTACCAGGCCTAACACAAACCTAACCGGTGTGACCCTCTAAAATATTGATCGAAACCAAGTTGAATTGACTGTTTCAGTCTGTTACCACATTACTACGTGATACCAACCAGAAAAAAAGACAGGATCTGGCCAACAAGTATGGGAAGTATGTGAAAGTATGAGCCAGATGACTGCAAACACCAGGGCTAACACAAACCTAACCGGTGTGATCGTCTAAAATATTGATCGAAACCAAGTTGAATTGACTGTTTCAGTGTGGTACCACTTTACTACGAGATCCAAACCAGAATAAGTCCAGGATCTGGCCAACAAGTATGCGAAGAGTGCGAAAGTATGTGCCAGATGATTGCAAATACCAGGGCTAACACAAACCTAATCGGTGTGATCCTCTAAAATATTGATCGAATCCAGGTTTAGTTGACTGTTTCATTCTGGTACCATATTACTACGTGATCCACACTAGAAAAAGCCCAGGATCTGGCCAACAGGCATCTGAGAAATGCGAAAGTATGAGCCAGATGAGGGCAAATCCCAGACCTAAACGTGAACTAACCTGTGTTATACTTTAAAATGTTGATCCAGGTCAGGTTCAATTGACTGTTTAGTATGGTTCCACATTACTACACAATCCCAACCAGAAAAAGCCCAGGATCTGGCCAACAAGTATGCGAAAAGTGCGAAAGTATGTGCCACATGGCTGCAAATACCAGACCGAGCACAAACCTAAACGGTGTTATCCTCTTAAATATTGATCGAAACCAATTTGAATTGGCTGTTTCAGCCTGTTACCGCATTACTGCGAGACCCAATCGAGAAGCAAACACAGGATCTGGCTTACAAGTATGGGAAGAATGCCAAAGTTTGAGCCAGATGATTGCAACTACCAGGCCTAACACAAACCTATCCGGCGTGATCTCCTAAAATATTGATCGAATCCAGGTTTAGTTCACAGTTTCATTCTAGTACCATATTACTACGTGATCCAAACCAGAAAAAGCCTAGGATCTGGCCAACAGGCATCAGAGATATGGGAAAGTATGAGCCAGATCAGGGCAAATCCCAGACCTAAACATGAACTAACCGGTGTTATACCTTAAAATATTGATCCAGGTCAGGTTTAATTGACTGTTTAGTGTGGTACCACATTACTACACAATCCCAACCAGAAAAAGCCCAGGATCTGGCCAACATGCATGCGAGAAATGCGAAAGTATGTGCCAGATGACAGCAAATACCAGGTCTAACACAAACCTAATCGGTGTTATCCTCTAAAATATTGATCGAATACAGGTTTAATTGACAGTTTCATTCTGGTACCACATTACTACGTGATACAAACCAGAAAAATCCCAGGATCGGGCCAACAAGTATGCGAAAAGTGCGAAAGTATGTGCCAGATGATTGCAAATACCAGGCCTAACACAAACCTAATCGGTGTGATCGTCTAAAATATTGATCGAATCCAGGTTTAACTGACAGTTTCATTCTGGTACCACATAACTACGTGATCGAAACCAGAAAGAGCCCAGGATCTGGCCAAGAAGTATGCGAAAAGTGCGAAAGTATGAGCCAGATGATTGCAAATTCCAGACCTAACACAAACCTAAACGGTGTTATCCATTAAAATATTGATCGGGGTCACGTTTAATTGACTGTTTCAGTATGCTACCACATTACTACGAGATCCAAACCAGAAAAAGACCAGGATCTGGCCAACAAGTATGGGAAGAATGCGAAAGTATGAGCCAGATGGTTGCAACTACCAGACCTAACACAAACCTAACCGGTGTGACCCTCTAAAATATTGATCGAAACCGAGTTGAATCGACTGTTTCAGTCTGTTACCACATTACTACGTGATACCAACCAGAAAAAAACACAGGATCTGGCCAACAAGTATGGGAAGGATGTGAAAGTATGAGCCAGATGATTTCAAACACCAGGGCTAACACAAACCTAACCGGTGGGATCGTCTAAAATATTGATCGATTCCAGGTTTAATTGACAGTTTCATTCTGGTACCACATTACTACGTGATACAAACCAGAAAAATCCCAGGATCTGGCCAACAAGTATGCGCAAAATGCGAAAATAGGAGCCAGATGATTGCAACTACCAGGACTAACACAAACCTAACCGGTGTGACCCTCTAAAATATTGATCGAAACCAAGTTGAATTGACTGTTTCAGTCTGTTACCACATTACTACATGATACCAACCAGAAAAAAACACAGGATCTGGCCAACAAGTATGGGAACAATGTGAAAGTATGAGCCAGCTGATTGCAAATACCAGGCCTAACACAAACCTATCCGGTGTGATCCCCTAAAATATTGATCGAATCCAGGTTTAGTTGACTGTTTCATTCTGGTACCATATTACTACGTGATCCAAACCAGAAAAAGCCTAGGATCTGGCCAACAAGCATGCGAGAAATGGGAAAGTATGAGCCAGATGATAGCAAATACAAGACCTGGCACAAGCCTAAACGGTGCTATCCTTTAAAATATTGATCGAAACCAAGCAGAATTGACTGTTTCAGTGTGGTACCTCATTACTACGAGATCCAAACCAGAAAAAGTCCTGGATCTGGCCAACAAGTATGCGAAGAGTGCGAAAGTATGAGACAGATGATTGCAAATACCAGAACTAACACAAACCTAATCGGTGTGATCGTCTAAAATATTGATCGAATCCAGGTTTAATTGACAGCTTCATTTTGGTACCACATTACTACGTGATACAAACCAGAAAAATCCCAGGATCTGGCCAAGAAGTATGCGAAAAGTGCGAAAGTATGTGCCAGATGATTGCAAATTCCAGACCTAACACAAACCTAAACGGTGTTATCCATTAAAATATTGATCAGGGCTACGTTTAATTGACTGTTTCAGTATGCTACCACATTACTACGAGATCCAAACCAGAAAAAGACCAGGATCTGGCCAACAAGTGTGCGATGAATGCGAAAGTATGAGCCAGATGATTGCAAACACCAGGCCTAACACAAACCTATCCGGTGTGATCCCCTAAAATATTGATCGAATCCAGGTTTAGTTGACTGTTTCATTCTGGTACCATATTACTACGTGATACCAACCAGAAAAAAACACAGGATCTGGCCAACAATTATGGGAAGGATGTGAAAGTATGAGCCAGATGATTTCAAACACCAGGGCTAACACAAACCTAACCGGTGGGATCGTCTAAAATATTGATCGATTCCAGGTTTAATTGACAGTTTCATTCTGGTACCACATTACTACGTGATACAAACCAGAAGAATCCCATGATCTGGCCAACAAGTATGCGCAAAATGCGAAAGTAGGAGCCAGATGATTGCAACTACCAGGACTAACACAAACCTAACCGGTGTGACCCTCTAAAATATTGATCGAAACCAAGTTGAATTGACTGTTTCAGTCTGTTACCACATTACTACATGATACCAACCAGAAAAAGACCAGGATCTGGCCAACAAGTATGGGAAGAATGCGAAAGTATGAGCCAGATGGTTGCAACTACCAGACCTAACACAAACCTAACCGGTGTGACCCTCTAAAATATTGATCGAAACCGAGTTGAATCGACTGTTTCAGTCTGTTACCACATTACTACGTGATACCAACCAGAAAAAAACACAGGATCTGGCCAACAAGTATGGGAAGGATGTGAAAGTATGAGCCAGATGATTTCAAACACCAGGGCTAACACAAACCTAACCGGTGGGATCGTCTAAAATATTGATCGATTCCAGGTTTAATTGACAGTTTCATTCTGGTACCACATTACTACGTGATACAAACCAGAAAAATCCCAGGATCTGGCCAACAAGTATGCGCAAAATGCGAAAATAGGAGCCAGATGATTGCAACTACCAGGACTAACACAAACCTAACCGGTGTGACCCTCTAAAATATTGATCGAAACCAAGTTGAATTGACTGTTTCAGTCTGTTACCACATTACTACATGATACCAACCAGAAAAAAACACAGGATCTGGCCAACAAGTATGGGAACAATGTGAAAGTATGAGCCAGATGATTGCAAATACCAGGCCTAACACAAACCTATCCGGTGTGATCCCCTAAAATATTGATCGAATCCAGGTTTAGTTGACTGTTTCATTCTGGTACCATATTACTACGTGATCCAAACCAGAAAAAGCCTAGGATCTGGCCAACAAGCATGCGAGAAATGGGAAAGTATGAGCCAGATGATAGCAAATACAAGACCTGGCACAAGCCTAAACGGTGCTATCCTTTAAAATATTGATCGAAACCAAGCAGAATTGACTGTTTCAGTGTGGTACCTCATTACTACGAGATCCAAACCAGAAAAAGTCCTGGATCTGGCCAACAAGTATGCGAAGAGTGCGAAAGTATGAGACAGATGATTGCAAATACCAGAACTAACACAAACCTAATCGGTGTGATCGTCTAAAATATTGATCGAATCCAGGTTTAATTGACAGCTTCATTTTGGTACCACATTACTACGTGATACAAACCAGAAAAATCCCAGGATCTGGCCAAGAAGTATGCGAAAAGTGCGAAAGTATGTGCCAGATGATTGCAAATTCCAGACCTAACACAAACCTAAACGGTGTTATCCATTAAAATATTGATCAGGGCCACGTTTAATTGACTGTTTCAGTATGCTACCACATTACTACGAGATCCAAACCAGAAAAAGACCAGGATCTGGCCAACAAGTGTGCGATGAATGCGAAAGTATGAGCCAGATGATTGCAAACACCAGGCCTAACACAAACCTATCCGGTGTGATCCCTTAAAATATTGATCGAATCCAGGTTTAGTTGACTGTTTCATTCTGGTACCATATTACTACGTGATACCAACCAGAAAAAAACACAGGATCTGGCCAACAAGTATGGGAAGGATGTGAAAGTATGAGCCAGATGATTTCAAACACCAGGGCTAACACAAACCTAACCGGTGGGATCGTCTAAAATATTGATCGATTCCAGGTTTAATTGACAGTTTCATTCTGGTACCACATTACTACGTGATACAAACCAGAAGAATCCCATGATCTGGCCAACAAGTATGCGCAAAATGCGAAAGTAGGAGCCAGATGATTGCAACTACCAGGACTAACACAAACCTAACCGGTGTGACCCTCTAAAATATTGATCGAAACCAAGTTGAATTGACTGTTTCAGTCTGTTACCACATTACTACATGATACCAACCAGAAAAAAACACAGGATCTGGCCAACAAGTATGGGAAGAATGTGAAAGTATGAGCCAGATGATTGCAAATACCAGGCCTAACACAAACCTATCCGGTGTGATCCCCTAAAATATTGATCGAATCCAGGTTTAGTTGACTGTTTCATTCTGGTACCATATTACTACGTGATACCAACCAGAAAAAAACACAGGATC
The DNA here is from genome assembly GCF_051014445.1 of Colletes latitarsis. Taxonomy (NCBI): domain Eukaryota; kingdom Metazoa; phylum Arthropoda; class Insecta; order Hymenoptera; family Colletidae; genus Colletes; species Colletes latitarsis. The sequence continues at coordinate 55,602 of NW_027488420.1, forward strand.
TGGCCAACAAGTATGGGAAGGATGTGAAAGTATGAGCCAGATGATTTCAAACACCAGGGCTAACACAAACCTAACCGGTGGGATCGTCTAAAATATTGATCGATTCCAGGTTTAATTGACAGTTTCATTCTGGTACCACATTACTACGTGATACAAACCAGAAGAATCCCAGGATCTGGCCAACAAGTATGCGCAAAATGCGAAAGTAGGAGCCAGATGATTGCAACTACCAGGACTAACACAAACCTAACCGGTGTGACCCTCTAAAATATTGATCGAAACCAAGTTGAATTGACTGTTTCAGTCTGTTACCACATTACTACATGATACCAACCAGAAAAAAACACAGGATCTGGCCAACAAGTATGGGAAGAATGTGAAAGTATGAGCCAGATGATTGCAAATACCAGGCCTAACACAAACCTATCCGGTGTGATCCCCTAAAATATTGATCGAATCCAGGTTTAGTTGACTGTTTCATTCTGGTACCATATTACTACGTGATCCAAACCAGAAAAAGCCTAGGATCTGGCCAACAAGCATGCGAGAAATGGGAAAGTATGAGCCAGATGATAGCAAATACAAGACCTGGCACAAGCCTAAACGGTGCTATCCTTTAAAATATTGATCGAAACCAAGCAGAATTGACTGTTTCAGTGTGGTACCTCATTACTACGAGATCCAAACCAGAAAAAGTCCTGGATCTGGCCAACAAGTATGCGAAGAGTGCGAAAGTATGAGACAGATGATTGCAAATACCAGAACTAACACAAACCTAATCGGTGTGATCGTCTAAAATATTGATCGAATCCAGGTTTAATTGACAGTTTCATTTTGGTACCACATTACTACGTGATACAAACCAGAAAAATCCCAGGATCTGGCCAACAAGTATGCGCAAAATGGGAAAGTAGGAGCCAGATGATTGCAACTACCAGGCCTAACACAAACCTAACCGGTGTGACCCTCTAAAATATTGATCGAAACCAAGTTGAATTGACTGTTTCAGTCTGTTACCACATTACTACGTGATACCAACCAGAAAAAAAGACAGGATCTGGCCAACAAGTATGGGAAGTATGTGAAAGTATGAGCCAGATGACTGCAAACACCAGGGCTAACACAAACCTAACCGGTGTGATCGTCTAAAATATTGATCGAAACCAAGTTGAATTGACTGTTTCAGTGTGGTACCACTTTACTACGAGATCCAAACCAGAATAAGTCCAGGATCTGGCCAACAAGTATGCGAAGAGTGCGAAAGTATGTGCCAGATGATTGCAAATACCAGGGCTAACACAAACCTAATCGGTGTGATCCTCTAAAATATTGATCGAATCCAGGTTTAGTTGACTGTTTCATTCTGGTACCATATTACTACGTGATCCACACTAGAAAAAGCCCAGGATCTGGCCAACAGGCATCTGAGAAATGCGAAAGTATGAGCCAGATGAGGGCAAATCCCAGACCTAAACGTGAACTAACCTGTGTTATACTTTAAAATGTTGATCCAGGTCAGGTTCAATTGACTGTTTAGTATGGTTCCACATTACTACACAATCCCAACCAGAAAAAGCCCAGGATCTGGCCAACAAGTATGCGAAAAGTGCGAAAGTATGTGCCACATGGCTGCAAATACCAGACCGAGCACAAACCTAAACGGTGTTATCCTCTTAAATATTGATCGAAACCAATTTGAATTGGCTGTTTCAGCCTGTTACCGCATTACTGCGAGACCCAATCGAGAAGCAAACACAGGATCTGGCTTACAAGTATGGGAAGAATGCCAAAGTTTGAGCCAGATGATTGCAACTACCAGGCCTAACACAAACCTATCCGGCGTGATCTCCTAAAATATTGATCGAATCCAGGTTTAGTTCACAGTTTCATTCTAGTACCATATTACTACGTGATCCAAACCAGAAAAAGCCTAGGATCTGGCCAACAGGCATCAGAGATATGGGAAAGTATGAGCCAGATCAGGGCAAATCCCAGACCTAAACATGAACTAACCGGTGTTATACCTTAAAATATTGATCCAGGTCAGGTTTAATTGACTGTTTAGTGTGGTACCACATTACTACACAATCCCAACCAGAAAAAGCCCAGGATCTGGCCAACATGCATGCGAGAAATGCGAAAGTATGTGCCAGATGACAGCAAATACCAGGTCTAACACAAACCTAATCGGTGTTATCCTCTAAAATATTGATCGAATACAGGTTTAATTGACAGTTTCATTCTGGTACCACATTACTACGTGATACAAACCAGAAAAATCCCAGGATCGGGCCAACAAGTATGCGAAAAGTGCGAAAGTATGTGCCAGATGATTGCAAATACCAGGCCTAACACAAACCTAATCGGTGTGATCGTCTAAAATATTGATCGAATCCAGGTTTAACTGACAGTTTCATTCTGGTACCACATAACTACGTGATCGAAACCAGAAAGAGCCCAGGATCTGGCCAAGAAGTATGCGAAAAGTGCGAAAGTATGAGCCAGATGATAGCAAATACAAGACCTGGCACAAGCCTAAACGGTGCTATCCTTTAAAATATTGATCGAAACCAAGCAGAATTGACTGTTTCAGTGTGGTACCTCATTACTACGAGATCCAAACCAGAAAAAGTCCTGGATCTGGCCAACAAGTATGCGAAGAGTGCGAAAGTATGAGACAGATGATTGCAAATATCAGAACTAACACAAACCTAATCGGTGTGATCGTCTAAAATATTGATCGAATCGAGGTTTAATTGACAGATTCATTTTGGTTCCACATTACTACGTGATACAAACCAGAAAAATCCCAGGATCTGGCCAACAAGTATGCGCAAAATGCGAAAGTAGGAGCCAGATGATTGCAACTACCAGGCCTAACACAAACCTAACCGGTGTGACCCTCTAAAATATTGATCGAAACCAAGTTGAATTGACTGTTTCAGTCTGTTACCACATCACTACGTGATACCAACCAGAAAAAAACACAGGATCTGGCCAACAAGTATGGGAAGTATGTGAAAGTATGAGCCAGATGACTGCAAACACCAGGGCTAACACAAACCTAACCGGTGTGATCGTCTAAAATATTGATCGAAACCAAGTTGAATTGACTGTTTCAGTGTGGTACCACTTTACTACGAGATCCAAACCAGAATAAGTCCAGGATCTGGCCAACAAGTATGCGAAGAGTGCGAAAGTATGTGCCAGATGATTGCAAATACCAGGGCTAACACAAACCTAATCGGTGTGATCCTCTAAAATATTGATCGAATCCAGGTTTAGTTGACTGTTTCATTCTGGTACCATATTACTACGTGATCCACACTAGAAAAAGCCCAGGATCTGGCCAACAGGCATCTGAGAAATGCGAAAGTATGAGCCAGATGAGGGCAAATCCCAGACCTAAACGTGAACTAACCTGTGTTATACTTTAAAATGTTGATCCAGGTCAGGTTCAATTGACTGTTTAGTATGGTTCCACATTACTACACAATCCCAACCAGAAAAAGCCCAGGATCTGGCCAACAAGTATGCGAAAAGTGCGAAAGTATGTGCCACATGGCTGCAAATACCAGACCGAGCACAAACCTAAACGGTGTTATCCTCTTAAATATTGATCGAAACCAATTTGAATTGGCTGTTTCAGCCTGTTACCGCATTACTGCGAGACCCAATCGAGAAGCAAACACAGGATCTGGCTTACAAGTATGGGAAGAATGCCAAAGTTTGAGCCAGATGATTGCAACTACCAGGCCTAACACAAACCTATCCGGCGTGATCTCCTAAAATATTGATCGAATCCAGGTTTAGTTCACAGTTTCATTCTAGTACCATATTACTACGTGATCCAAACCAGAAAAAGCCTAGGATCTGGCCAACAGGCATCAGAGATATGGGAAAGTATGAGCCAGATCAGGGCAAATCCCAGACCTAAACATGAACTAACCGGTGTTATACCTTAAAATATTGATCCAGGTCAGGTTTAATTGACTGTTTAGTGTGGTACCACATTACTACACAATCCCAACCAGAAAAAGCCCAGGATCTGGCCAACATGCATGCGAGAAATGCGAAAGTATGTGCCAGATGACAGCAAATACCAGGTCTAACACAAACCTAATCGGTGTTATCCTCTAAAATATTGATCGAATACAGGTTTAATTGACAGTTTCATTCTGGTACCACATTACTACGTGATACAAACCAGAAAAATCCCAGGATCGGGCCAACAAGTATGCGAAAAGTGCGAAAGTATGTGCCAGATGATTGCAAATACCAGGCCTAACACAAACCTAATCGGTGTGATCGTCTAAAATATTGATCGAATCCAGGTTTAACTGACAGTTTCATTCTGGTACCACATAACTACGTGATCGAAACCAGAAAGAGCCCAGGATCTGGCCAAGAAGTATGCGAAAAGTGCGAAAGTATGAGCCAGATGATAGCAAATACAAGACCTGGCACAAGCCTAAACGGTGCTATCCTTTAAAATATTGATCGAAACCAAGCAGAATTGACTGTTTCAGTGTGGTACCTCATTACTACGAGATCCAAACCAGAAAAAGTCCTGGATCTGGCCAACAAGTATGCGAAGAGTGCGAAAGTATGAGACAGATGATTGCAAATATCAGAACTAACACAAACCTAATCGGTGTGATCGTCTAAAATATTGATCGAATCGAGGTTTAATTGACAGATTCATTTTGGTTCCACATTACTACGTGATACAAACCAGAAAAATCCCAGGATCTGGCCAACAAGTATGCGCAAAATGCGAAAGTAGGAGCCAGATGATTGCAACTACCAGGCCTAACACAAACCTAACCGGTGTGACCCTCTAAAATATTGATCGAAACCAAGTTGAATTGACTGTTTCAGTCTGTTACCACATCACTACGTGATACCAACCAGAAAAAAACACAGGATCTGGCCAACAAGTATGGGAAGTATGTGAAAGTATGAGCCAGATGACTGCAAACACCAGGGCTAACACAAACCTAACCGGTGTGATCGTCTAAAATATTGATCGAAACCAAGTTGAATTGACTGTTTCAGTGTGGTACCACTTTACTACGAGATCCAAACCAGAATAAGTCCAGGATCTGGCCAACAAGTATGCGAAGAGTGCGAAAGTATGTGCCAGATGATTGCAAATACCAGGGCTAACACAAACCTAATCGGTGTGATCCTCTAAAATATTGATCGAATCCAGGTTTAGTTGACTGTTTCATTCTGGTACCATATTACTACGTGATCCACACTAGAAAAAGCCCAGGATCTGGCCAACAGGCATCTGAGAAATGCGAAAGTATGAGCCAGATGAGGGCAAATCCCAGACCTAAACGTGAACTAACCTGTGTTATACTTTAAAATGTTGATCCAGGTCAGGTTCAATTGACTGTTTAGTATGGTTCCACATTACTACACAATCCCAACCAGAAAAAGCCCAGGATCTGGCCAACAAGTATGCGAAAAGTGCGAAAGTATGTGCCACATGGCTGCAAATACCAGACCGAGCACAAACCTAAACGGTGTTATCCTCTTAAATATTGATCGAAACCAATTTGAATTGGCTGTTTCAGCCTGTTACCGCATTACTGCGAGACCCAATCGAGAAGCAAACACAGGATCTGGCTTACAAGTATGGGAAGAATGCCAAAGTTTGAGCCAGATGATTGCAACTACCAGGCCTAACACAAACCTATCCGGCGTGATCTCCTAAAATATTGATCGAATCCAGGTTTAGTTCACAGTTTCATTCTAGTACCATATTACTACGTGATCCAAACCAGAAAAAGCCTAGGATCTGGCCAACAGGCATCAGAGATATGGGAAAGTATGAGCCAGATCAGGGCAAATCCCAGACCTAAACATGAACTAACCGGTGTTATACCTTAAAATATTGATCCAGGTCAGGTTTAATTGACTGTTTAGTGTGGTACCACATTACTACACAATCCCAACCAGAAAAAGCCCAGGATCTGGCCAACATGCATGCGAGAAATGCGAAAGTATGTGCCAGATGACAGCAAATACCAGGTCTAACACAAACCTAATCGGTGTTATCCTCTAAAATATTGATCGAATACAGGTTTAATTGACAGTTTCATTCTGGTACCACATTACTACGTGATACAAACCAGAAAAATCCCAGGATCGGGCCAACAAGTATGCGAAAAGTGCGAAAGTATGTGCCAGATGATTGCAAATACCAGGCCCAACACAAACCTAATCGGTGTGATCCTCCAAAATATTGATCGAATCCAGGTTTAACTGACAGTTTCATTCTGGTACCACATAACTACGTGATCGAAACCAGAAAGAGCCCAGGATCTGGCCAAGAAGTATGCGAAAAGTGCGAAAGTATGAGCCAGATGATAGCAAATCCCAGACCTAAACGTGAACTAACTGGCGTTATACTTTAAAATATTGATCCAGGTCAGGTTTAATTGACTGTTTAGTGTGGTACCACATTACTACACAATCCCAACCAGAAAATGCCCAGGATCTGGCAAACAAGCATGCGAGAAATGCGAAAGTATGAGGCAGATGTTTGCAAGTACCATACCTAGACTAAACGCGGCCCCGGGACGGATAGCGGCGGGATGGAGTGGCCCCGTCCCGCCGCTATGAGGCAGTGTGTCTACTGGGGGGACCGATTGTCCCCCCGGGGGATGGGCGCGAAAGCGCGGGCACGGGGAGGATACCGGAAGAATGCTTCGAGCGATTCCCGGTATCCTCCCAAAGCGTGCCGAAGGGTCACCGTGGGGTTTTTAGTGGGTAGGTCCCGCGCCTGTCGTTGTACGGGCGCGGGGAATCCCACACACCCCTCCCACCTCTCCCCAAGGAGGTGGGAGGGAGTCTTTCGAAGATTTTCCCCACGACAAAAAAAAAAAAAAAAAAAAAAAAAAAAAGTACCATACCTAACGCAATCCTAAAAGGTGTTATCCTCTAAAATATTGATCGAAACCAAGTTGAATTGACTGTTTCTGTCTGTTACCACATTACTACGTGATACCAACCAAAAAAAAACACAGGATCTGGCCAACAAGTATCGGAAGAATGTGAAAGTATGAGCCAGATCATTGCAAACACCAGGCCTAACACAAACTTAACCGGTGTGATCGTCTAAAATATTGATCGAATCCAGGTTTAGTTGACAGTTTTATTCTGGTACCACATAACTACGTGATCCAAACCAGAAAAAGCCCAGGATCTGGCCAACAAGAATGCGAAGAGTGCGAAAGTATGAGCCAGCTGATTGCAATTACCAGGCCTAAAACAAACCTAATCGGTGTGATCCTCTAAAATATTGATCGAAACCAAGTTGAATTGACTGTTTCAGTGTGGTACCATATTACTACGAGATCCAAACCAGAAAAAGTCCAGGATCTGGCCAACAAGTATGCGAAGAGTGCGAAAGTATGTGCCAGATGATTGCAAATACCAGGCCTAACACAAACTTAATCGGTGTGATCCTCTAAAATATTGATCGAATCCATGTTTAGTTGTCTGTTTCATTCTGGTACCACATTACTACATGATCCAAACCAGAAAAGGCCCAGGATCTGGTCAACAAGTATGCGAAAAATGCGAAAGTATGAGCCAGATGATTGCAAATACCAGACCTAACACAAACCCAAACGTTGTTGTCCTCTTAAATATTGATCGTAACCAAGTTGAATTGGCTGTTTCAGTCTGGTACCACACTGCTACGTGATCCAAACCAGGAAAAGCCCAGGATCTGGCCAACAAGTGTGCGAAGAATGCGAAAGTATAAGCCAGATGATTGCAAATACCAGGCCTAACACAAACTTAATCGGTGTGATCCTCTAAAATATTGATCGAATCCAGGTTTAATTGACAGCTTCATTCTGGTACCACATTACTACGTGATACAAACCAGAAAAAGACCAGGATCTGGCCAACAAGTGTGCGATGAATGCGAAAGCATGAGCCAGATGATTGCAAACACCAGGCCTAACACAAACCTAACCAGTGAGATCCTCTGAAATATTGATCGAAACCAATTTGAATTGGCTGCTCCAGCCTGTTACCGCATTACTGCGTGACCCAAACGAGAAGGAAACACAGGATCTGGCTAACAAGTATGGGAAGAATGCGAAAGTATGAGCCAGATGATTGCAACTACCAGGCCTAACACAAACTTATCCGGCGTGATCTCCTAAAATATTGATCGAATCCAGGTTTAATTGGCAGTTTCATTCTGGTACCACAGAACTACGTGATCCAAACCAGAAAAAGCCCAGGATCTGGCCAACAAGTGTACGAAAAGTGCGAAAGTATGAGCCAGATGATTGCAAATACCAGGCCTAACACAAACCTATCCGGTGTGATCCCCTAAAATATTGATCGAATCCAGGTTTAGTTGACTGTTTCATTCTGGTACCATATTACTACGTGATCCAAACCAGAAAAAGCCCAGGATCTGGCCAACAAGCATGCGAGAAATGCGAAAGTATGAGACAGATGAGGGAAAATCCCAGACCTAAACGTGTACTAACCGGTACTATACTTTAAAGTATTGATCCAGGTCAGGTTTAATTGACTGTTTAGTGTGGTACCACATTACTACACAATCCCAACCAGAAAAAGCCCAGGATCTGGCCAACAAGCATGCGAGAAATGCGAAAGTATGAGCCAGATGATAGCAAATACAAGACCTAGCACAAACCTAAACGGTGCTATCCTCTAAAATATTGATCGAAACCAAGTTGAGTTGACTGTTTCAGTGTGTTACCACATTACTACGAGCTCCAAACCAGAAAAAGACCAGGATCTGGCCAACAAGTGTGCGATGAATGCGAAAGTATGAGCCAGATGATGGCAAATCCCAGACCTAAACGTGAACTAACTGGCGTTATACTTTAAAATATTGATCCAGGTCAGGTTTAATTGACTGTTTAGTGTGGTACCACATTACTACACAATCCCAACCAGAAAAAGCCCAGGATCTGGCAAACAAGCATGCGAGAAATGCGAAAGTATGAGCCAGATGATTGCAAATACCAGGCCTAACACAAACCTAATCGTTGTGATCGTCTAAAATATTGATCGAATCCAGGTTTAATTGACAGTTTCATTCTGGTACCACATTACTACGTGATCCCAACCAGAAAAAGTCCATGATCTGGCCAACAAGTATGCGAAGAGTGCGAAAGTATGTGCCAGATGATTGCAAATACCAGGCCCAACACAAACCTAATCGGTGTGATCCTCCAAAATATTGATCGAATCCAGGTTTATTTGACTGTTTCATTCTGGTACCATATTACTACGTGATCCACACTAGAAAAAGCCCAGGATCTGGTCAACAAGAATGCGCAAAATGCGAAAGTATGAGCCAGATGAGGGCAAATCCCAGACCTAAACGTGAACTAACTGGCGTTATACTTTAAAATATTGATCCAGGTCAGGTTTAATTGACTGTTTAGTGTGGTTCCACATTACTACACAATCCCAACCAGAAAAAGCCCAGGATCTGGCAAACAAGCATGCGAGAAATGCGAAAGTATGAGGCAGATGTTTGCAAGTACCAGACCTAACGCAATCCTAAAAGGTGTTATCCTCTAAAATATTGATCGAAACCAAGTTGAATTGACTGTTTCTGTCTGTTACCACATTACTACGTGATACCAACCAAAAAAAAACACAGGATCTGGCCAACAAGTATCGGAAGAATGTGAAAGTATGAGCCAGATCATTGCAAACACCAGGCCTAACACAAACTTAACCGGTGTGATCGTCTAAAATATTGATCGAATCCAGGTTTAGTTGACAGTTTTATTCTGGTACCACATAACTACGTGATCCAAACCAGAAAAAGCCCAGGATCTGGCCAACAAGAATGCGAAGAGTGCGAAAGTATGAGCCAGCTGATTGCAATTACCAGGCCTAAAACAAACCTAATCGGTGTGATCCTCTAAAATATTGATCGAATCCAGGTTTAATTGACGGCTTCATTCTGGTACCACATTACTACGTGATACAAACCAGAAAAAGACCAGGATCTGGCCAACAAGTGTGCGATGAATGCGAAAGCATGAGCCAGATGATTGCAAACACCAGGCCTAACACAAACCTAACCGGTGAGATCCTCTAAAATATTGATCGAAACCAATTTGAATTGGCTGTTTCAGCCTGTTACCGCATTACTGCGTGACCCAAACGAGAAGGAAACACAGGATCTGGCTAACAAGTATGGGAAGAATGCGAAAGTATGAGCCAGATGATTGCAACTACCAGGCCTAACACAAACCTATCCGGCGTGATCTCCTAAAATATTGATCGAATCCAGGTTTAATTGGCAGTTTCGTTCTGGTACCACAGAACTACGTGATCCAAACCAGAAAAAGCCCAGGATCTGGCCAACAAGTGTACGAAAAGTGCGAAAGTATGAGCCAGATGATTGCAAATACCAGGCCTAACACAAACCTATCCGGTGTGATCCCCTAAAATATTGATCGAATCCAGGTTTAGTTGACTGTTTCATTCTGGTACCATATTACTACGTGATCCAAACCAGAAAAAGCCCAGGATCTGGCCAACAAGCATGCGAGAAATGCGAAAGTATGAGACAGATGAGGGAAAATCCCAGACCTAAACGTGTACTAACCGGTACTATACTTTAAAGTATTGATCCAGGTCAGGTTTAATTGACTGTTTAGTGTGGTACCACATTACTACACAATCCCAACCAGAAAAAGCCCAGGATCTGGCCAACAAGCATGCGAGAAATGCGAAAGTATGAGCCAGATGATAGCAAATACAAGACCTAGCACAAACCTAAACGGTGCTATCCTCTAAAATATTGATCGAAACCAAGTTGAGTTGACTGTTTCAGTGTGGTACCACATTACTACGAGATCCAAACCAGAAAAAGACCAGGATCTGGCCAACAAGTGTGCGATGAATGCGAAAGTATGAGCCAGATGATTGCAAACACCAGGCCTAACACAAACCTAACCGGTGAGATCCTCTAAAATATTGATCGAAACCAATTTGAATTGGCTGTTTCAGCCTGTTACCGCATTACTGCGTGACCCAAACGAGAAGGAAACACAGGATCTGGCTAACAAGTATGGGAAGAATGCGAAAGTATGAGCCAGATGATTGCAACTACCAGACCTAACACAAACCTATCCGATGTGATCCGATGTTTCATTCTGGTACCATATAACTACGTGATCCAAACCAGAAAAAGCCCAGGATCTGGCCAACATGGATGCGAAAAATGCGAAAGTATGAGACAGATGGGGGCAAATCCAAGACCTAAACGTGAACATACCGGTGTTATACTTTAAAATATTGATCGCGGTCAGGTTTAATTGACTGTTTAGTGTGGTTCCACATTACTACACAATCCCAACCAGAAAAAGCCCAGGATCTCGCCAACAAGTATGCGAAAAGTGCGAAAGTATGAGCCAGATGATTGCAAATACCAGGCCTAACACAAACCTAATCGTTGTGATCGTCTAAAATATTGATCGAATCCAGGTTTAATTGACAGTTTCATTCTGGTACCACATTACTACGTGATCCCAACCAGAAAAAGTCGATGATCTGGCCAACAGGTATGCGAAGAGTGCGAAAGTATGTGCCAGATGATTGCAAATACCAGGCCCAACACAAACCTAATCGGTGTGATCCTCCAAAATATTGATCGAATCCAGGTTTATTTGACTGTTTCATTCTGGTACCATATTACTACGTGATCCACACTAGAAAAAGCCCAGGATCTGGTCAACAAGAATGCGAAAAATGCGAAAGTATGAGCCAGATGAGGGCAAATCCCAGACCTAAACGTGAACTAACTGGCGTTATACTTTAAAATATTGATCCAGGTCAGGTTTAATTGACTGTTTAGTGTGGTACCACATTACTACACAATCCCAACCAGAAAAAGCCCAGGATCTGGCAAACAAGCATGCGAGAAATGCGAAAGTATGAGGCAGATGTTTGCAAGTACCAGACCAAACGCAATCCTAAAAGGTGTTATCCTCTAAAATATTGATCGAAACCAAGTTGAATTGACTGTTTCTGTCTGTTACCACATTACTACGTGATACCAACCAAAAAAAAACACAGGATCTGGCCAACAAGTATGGGAAGAATGTGAAAGTATGAGCCAGATCATTGCAAACACCAGGCCTAACACAAACTTAACCGGTGTGATCGTCTAAAATATTGATCGAATCCAGGTTTAGTTGACAGTTTTATTCTGGTACCACATAACTACGTGATCCAAACCAGAAAAAGCCCAGGATCTGGCCAACAAGAATGCGAAGAGTGCGAAAGTATGAGCCAGCTGATTGCAATTACCAGGCCTAGAACAAACCTAATCGGTGTGATCCTCTAAAATATTGATCGAAACCAAGTTGAATTGACTGTTTCAGTGTGGTACCACATTACTACGAGATCCAAACCAGAAAAAGTCCAGGATCTGGCCAACAAGTATGCGAAGAGTGCGAAAGTATGTGCCAGATGATTGCAAATACCAGGCCTAACACAAACTTAATCGGTGTGATCCTCTAAAATATTGATCGAATCCATGTTTAGTTGTCTGTTTCATTCTGGTACCACATTACTACATGATCCAAACCAGAAAAGGCCCAGGATCTGGTCAACAAGTATGCGAAAAATGCGAAAGTATGAGCCAGATGATTGCAAATACCAGACCTAACACAAACCCAAACGTTGTTGTCCTCTTAAATATTGATCGAAACCAAGTTGAATTGGCTGTTTCAGTCTGGTACCACACTGCTACGTGATCCAAACCAGGAAAAGCCCAGGATCTGGCCAACAAGTGTGCGAAGAATGCGAAAGTATAAGCAGGATGATTGCAAATACCAGGCCTAACACAAACCTAATCGGTGTGATCCTCTAAAATATTGATCGAATCCAGGTTTAATTGACAGCTTCATTCTGGTACCACATTACTACGTGATACAAACCAGAAAAAGACCAGGATCTGGCCAACAAGTGTGCGATGAATGCGAAAGTATGAGCCAGATGATTGCAAACACCAGGCCTAACACAAACCTAACCGGTGAGATCCTCTGAAATATTGATCGAAACCAATTTGAATTGGCTGTTCCAGCCTGTTACCGCATTACTGCGTGACCCAAACGAGAAGGAAACACAGGATCTGGCTAACAAGTATGGGAAGAATGCGAAAGTATGAGCCAGATGATTGCAACTACCAGGCCTAACACAAACCTCTCCGGCGTGATCTCCTAAAATATTGATCGAATCCAGGTTTAATTGGCAGTTTCATTCTGGTACCACAGAACTACGTGATCCAAACCAGAAAAAGCCCAGGATCTGGCCAACAAGCATGCGAGAAATGCGAAAGTATGAGACAGATGAGGGAAAATCCCAGGCCTAACACAAACCTATCCGGTGTGATCCCCTAAAATATTGATCGACTCCAGGTTTAGTTGACTGTTTCATTCTGGTGCCATATTACTACGTGATCCAAACCAGAAAAAGCCCTGGATCTGGCCAACAAGTATGCGAAAAGTGCGAAAGTATGAGCCAGATGATTGCAAATTCCAGACCTATCGCAAACCTAAACTGTGTTATCCCTTAAAATATTGATCGGGGCCACGTTTAATTGACGGTTTCAGTATGCTACCACATTACTACGAGATCCAAAGCAGAAAAAGACCAGGATCTGGCCAACAAGTGTGCGATGAATGCGAAAGTATGAGCCAGATGATTGCAAACACCAGGCCTAACACAAACCTGAACGGTGTGATCCTGTAAAATATTGATCGAATGCAGGTTTAATTGACAGTTTCATTCTGGTACCACAGAACTACGTGATCCAAACCAGAAAAAGCCCAGGATCTGGCCGACAAGTATGCGAAAAGTGCGAAAGTATGAGCCAGATGATTGCAAATACCAGGCCTAACACAAACCTAACCGGGGTGATCCTCTAAAATATTGAGCGAAACCAATTTGAATTGGCTGTTTCAGCGTGTTACCGCATTACTGCGTGACCCAAACGAGAAGGAAACACAGGATCTGGCCAACAAGTATGGGAAGATGCGAAAGTATGAGCCAGATGATTGCAACTACCAGACCTAACACAAACCTATCCGATGTGATCCCCTAAAATATTGATCGAATCCAGGTTTAGTTGACTGTTTCATTCTGGTACCATATAACTACGTGATCCAAACCAGAAAAAGCCCAGGATCTGGCCAACATGGATGCGAAAAATGCGAAAGTATGAGACAGATGGGGGCAAATCCAAGACCTAAACGTGAACATACCGGTGTTATACTTTAAAATATTGATCGCGGTCAGGTTTAATTGACTGTTTAGTGTGGTTCCACATTACTACACAATCCCAACCAGAAAAAGCCCAGGATCTGGCCAACAAGCATGCGAGAAATGCGAATGTATGTGCCAGATGACAGCAAATACCAGACCGAGCACAAACCTAAACGGTGTCATCCTCCTAAATATTGATCGAAACCAATTTGAATTGACTGTTTCAGCCTGTTACCGCATTACTGCGTGTCCCAAACGAGAAGGACACACAGGATCTGGCTAACAAGTATGGGAAGATTGCGAATGTTTGAGCCAGATGATTGCAACTACCAGGCCTAACACAAACCTATCCGGCGTGATCTCCTAAAATATTGATCGAATCCAGGTTTAGTTGACTGTTTCATTCTGGAACCATATTACTACGTGATCCAAACCAGAAAAAGCCCAGGATCTGGCCAACAGGCATGCGAGAAATGCGAAAGTATGAGCCAGATCAGGGCAAATCCCAGACCTAAACATGAACTAACCGGTGTTATACCTTAAAATATTGATCCTGGTCAGGTTTAATTGACTGTTTAGTGTGGTACCACATTACTACACAATCCCAATCAGAAAAAGCCAAGGACTTGGCCAACAATCATGCGAGAAATGCGAAAGTATGAGCAAGATGATTGCAAATACCATGTCTAACACAAACCTAATCAGTGTTATCCTCCTAAATATTGATCGAAAACAATTTGAATTGGCTGTTTCAGCCTGTTACCGTATTACTGCGTGACCCAAACGAGAAGGAAACACAGGATCTGGCTAACAAGTATGGGAAGAATGCGAAAGTTTGAGCCAGATGATTGCAACTACCAGGCCTAACACAAACCTATCCGGCGTGATCTCCTAAAATATTGATCGAATCCAGGTTTAGTTGACTGTTTCATTCTGGAACCATATTACTACGTGATCCAAACCAGAAAAAGCCCAGGATCTGGCCAACAGGCATGCGAGAAATGCGAAAGTATGAGCCAGATCAGGGCAAATCCCAGACCTAAACATGAACAAACCGGTGTTATACCTTAAAATATTGAACCTGGTCAGGTTTAATTGACTGTTTAGTGTGGTACCACATTACTACACAATCCCAATCAGAAAAAGCCAAGGACCTGGCCAACAATCATGCGAGAAATGCGAAAGTATGAGCAAGATGATTGCAAATACCAGGTCTAACACAAACCTAATCAGTGTTATCCTCCTAAATATTGATCGAAAACAATTTGAATTGGCTGTTTCAGCCTGTTACCGTATTACTGCGTGACCCAAACGAGAAGGAAACACAGGATCTGGCTAACAAGTATGGGAAGAATGCGAAAGTTTGAGCCAGATGATTGCAACTACCAGGCCTAACACAAACCTATCCGGCGTGATCTCCTAAAATATTGATCGAATCCAGGTTTAGTTGACTGTTTCATTCTGGAACCATATTACTACGTGATCCAAACCAGAAAAAGCCCAGGATCTGGCCAACAGACATCCGAGAAATGCGAAAGTATGAGCCAGATCAGGGCAAATCCCAGACCTAAACATGGACTAACCGGTGTTATACCTTAAAATATTGATCCAGGTCAGGTTTAATTGACTGTTTAGTGTGGTACCACATTAGTACACAATCCCAACCAGAAAAAGCCAAGGATCTGGCCAACAAGCATGCGAGAAATGCGAAAGTATGAGCAAGATGATTGCAAATACCAGGTCTAACACAAACCTAATCGGTGTTATCCTCTAAAATATTGATCGAATCCAGGTTCAATTGACAGTTTCATTCTGGTACCACATTACTACGTGATACAAACCAGAAAAATACCAGGACCGGGCCAACAATTATGCGAAAAGTGCGAAAGTATGTGCCAGATGATTGCAAATACCAGGCCTAACACAAACCTAAACGGTGTTATCCCTTAAAATATTCATCGGGGCCATGTTTAATTGACGGTTTCATTCTGGTACCATATTATTACGTGATCCACACTAGAAAAAGCCCAGGATCTGGCCAACAAGAATGCGAAAAATGCGAAAGTATGTGCAAGATGATTGCAAATACCAGGTCTAACACAAACCTAATCGGTGTTATCCTCCTAAATATTGATCGAAAACAATTTGAATTGGCTGTTTCAGCCTGTTACCGTATTACTGCGTGACCCAAACGAGAAGGAAACACAGGATCTGGCTAACAAGTATGGGAAGAATGCGAAAGTTTGAGCCAGATGATTGCAACTACCAGGCCTAACACAAACCTATCCGGCGTGATCTCCTAAAATATTGATCGAATCCAGGTTTAGTTGACTGTTTCATTCTGGAACCATATTACTACGTGATCCAAACCAGAAAAAGCCCGGGATCTGGCCAACAGGCATCCGAGAAATGCGAAAGTATGAGCCAGATCAGGGCAAATCCCAGACCTAAGAATGGACTAACCGGTGTTATACCTTAAAATATTGATCCAGGTCAGGTTTAATTGACTGTTTAGTGTGGTACCACATTAGTACACAATCCCAACCAGAAAAAGCCAAGGATCTGGCCAACAAGCATGCGAGAAATGCGAAAGTATGAGCAAGAGATTGCAAATACCAGGTCTAACACAAACCTAATCGGTGTTATCCTCTAAAATATTGATCGAATCCAGGTTTAATTGACAGTTTCATTCTGGTACCACATTAGTACGTGATACAAACCAGAAAAATCCCAGGATCTGGCCAACAAGTATGCGAAAAGCGCGAAAGTATAAGCCAGATGATTGCAAATTCCAGACCTAACACAAACCTAAACGGTGTTATCCCTGAAAATATTCATCGGGGCCATGTTTAATTGACGGTTTCATTCTGGTACCATATTCCTACGTGATCCACACAAGAAAAAGCCCAGGATCTGGCCAACAAGAATGCGAAAAATGCGAAAGTATGAGCCAGATGAGGGCAAATCCCAGACCTAAACGTGAACTAACCGGTGTTATACTTTAAAATATTGATCGACGTCAGGTTTAATTGACTGTTTCGTGTTGTTCCACATTACTACACAATCCCAACAAGAAAAAGCCCAGGATCTGGCCAACAAGTATGCGAAAAGTGCGAAAGTATGAGCCAGATGAGTGCAAATTCCAGACCTAACACAAACCTAAACGGTGTTATCCTCTAAAATATTGATCGAAACCAAGTTGAGTTGGCTGTTTCAGTCTGGTACCACACTACTACGTGATCCAAACCAGAAAAAGCCCAGGATCTGGCCATCAAGTGTGCGACGAATGCGAAATTATAATCCAGATGAGGGCAAATCCCAGACCTAAACGAGACCCAACCGGAGTTATCCTTTAAAATATTGATCGAGGCCACGTTTAATTGACTGTTTCAGTATGGTAACGCATTTCTACGAGATCCAAACCAGAAAAAGACCAGGATCTGGCCCACAAGTATGCGAAAAGTGCGAAAGTATGAGCAAGATGATTGCAAATTCCACACCTAACACAAACCTAAACGGTGTAATCCATTAAAATATTGATCGGGGTCACGTTTAATTGACTGTTTCAGTATGCTACCACATTACTACGAGATCCAAACCAGAAAAATCCCAGGATCTCGCCAACAAGTATGCGAAAAGTGCGGAAGTATGAGCCAGATGATTGCAAATACCAGGCCTAACACAAACCTAATCGGTGTGATCCTCTAAAATATTGATCGAATCCAGGTTTAATTGACAGCTTCATTCTGGTACCACATTACTACGTGATACAAACCAGAAAAATCCCAGGATCTGGCAAACAAGTATGGGAAGAATGCGAAAGCATGAGCAAGATGATTGCAACTACCAGGCCTAACACAAACCTATCCTGTTTGATCCCCTAAAATATTGACCGAATCCAGGTTTAGTTGACTGTTTCATTCTGGTACCATATTACTACGTGATCCAAACCAGAAAAAGCCCAGGATCTGGCCAACAAGCATGCGTGAAATGCGAAAGAATGAGGAAGATGATTGCAAATACCACGTCTAACACAAACCTAATCGGTGTGATCGTCTAAAATATTGATCGAATCAAGGTTTAGTTGCCTGTTTCATTCTGGTGCCACATAACTACGTGATCCAAACTAGGAAAAGCCCAGGATCTGGCCAACAAGTATACGAAAATGCGAATGTATGAGCCAGATGATTGCAAATACCAGACCTAACACAAACCTAAACGGTGTTATCCTCTAAAATATTGATCGAAACCAAGTTGAATTGGCTGTTTCAGTCTGGTACCACTCTGCTACGTGATCCAAACCAGAAAAAGCCCAGGATCTGGCCAACAAGTGTGCGAAGAATTCGAAATTACAAGCCAGATGAGGGCAAATCCCAGACCTAAACGAGACCCAACCGGAGTTATCCTTTAAAATATTGATCGAGGCCACGTTTAATTGACTGTTTCAGTATGGTAACGCATTTCTACGAGATCCAAACCAGAAAAAGACCAGAATCTGGCCAACAAGTATGCGATGAATGCGAAAGTATGAGCCAGATGATTGCAAACACCAGGTCTAACACAAACCTAACCGGTGTGATCGTCTAAAATATTGATCGAATCCAGGTTTAATTGGCTGTTTCAGTCTGGTACCACACTGCTACGTGATCCAAACCGGAAAAAGCCCAGGATCTGCCCAACAAGTGTGCGAAGAATGCGAAATTATAAGCCAGATGAGGGCAAATCCCAGACCTAAACGAGACCCAACCGGAGTTATCCTTTAAAATATTGATCGAGGTCACGTTTAATTCACTGTTTCAGTATGGTAACGCATTTCTACGAGATCCAAACCAGAAAAAGTCCAGGATCTGGCCAACAAGTATGCGAAGAGTGCGAAAGTATGAGCCAGATGATTGCAAATACCAGGCCTAACACAAACTTAACCGGTGTGATCGTCTAAAATATTGATCGAATACAGCTTTAGTTGACAGTGTTATTCTGGTACCACATAACTACGTGATCCAAACCAGAAAAAGCCCAGGATCTGGCCAACAAGTATGCGAAGAGTGCGAACGTATGAGCCAGCTGATTGCAATTACCAGGCCTAGAACAAACCTAATCGGTGTGATCCTCCAAAATATTGATCGAAACCAAGTTGAATTGACTGTTTCAGTGTGGTACCACATTACTACATGATCCAAACCAGAAAAGGCCCAGGATCTGGTCAACAAGTATGCGAAAAATGCGAAAGTATGAGCCAGATGATTGCAAATACCAGACCTAACACAAACCCAAACGTTGTTGTCCTCTTAAATATTGATCGAAGCCATGTTGAATTGGCTGTTTCAGTCTGGTACCACACTGCTACGTGATCCAAACCAGAAAAAGCCCAGGATCTGCCCAACAAGTGTGCGAAGAATGCGAAATTATAAGCCAGATGAGGGCAAATCCCAGACCTAAACGAGACCCAACCGGAGTTATCCTTTAAAATATTGATCGAGGCCACGTTTAATTGACTGTTTCAGTATGGTAACGCATTTCTACGAGATCCAAACCAGAAAAAGACCAGAATCTGGCCAACAAGTATGCGATGAATGCAAAAGTATGAGCCAGATGATTGCAAACACCAGGTCTAACACAAACCTAACCGGTGTGATCGTCTAAAATATTGATCGAATCCAGGTTTAATTGGCTGTTTCAGTCTGGTACCACACTGCTACGTGATCCAAACCAGAAAGAAACACAGGATCTGGCCAACAAGTAAGCGAAGAATGCGAATGTATGAGCCTGATGATTGCAAATACCAGACCTAATACAAACCTACACGTTGGTGTCCTCTTAAATATTGATCGAAACCAAGTTTAATTGGCTGTTTCAGTCTGGTACCACACTACTACGTGTTCCAAACCAGAAAAAGCCCAGGATCTGGCCAACAAGTGTGCGAAGAATGCGAAAGTATAAGCCAGATGAGGGCAAATCCCAGACCTAAACGAGACCCAACCGGAGTTATCCCTTAAAATATTGATCGGGGCCACGTTTAATTGACTGTTTCAGTATGGTACCACATTACTACGAGATCCAAACTCGAAAAAGTCCAGGATCTGGCCAACAAGTGTGCGAAAAATGCAAAAGTATGAGCCAGATGATTGCAAGTACCAGACATAACACAAACCTAAACGGTGTTATCCTCTGAAATATTAATCGAATCAAGGTTTAATTGACTGTTTCTTTCTGGTACCTCATTACTGCGTGATCCAAACCAGAAAAAGCCCAGGATCTGGCCAACAAGCATGCGAAAAATGCGAAAGTATGTGCCAGATGATTGCAAATTCCAGGCCTAACACAAACCTAATCGGTGTGATCCTCTAAAATATTGATCGAATCCAGGTTTAATTGACCTTTTCATTCTGTTAACACATTACTACGTGATCCAAACCAGAAATAGCCCAGGATCCGGCCAACAAGTATGCGAAGAATGCGAAAGTATGAGCCAGATGAGGGTAAATACCAGACCTAAACGATACCCAACCGGAGTTATCCTTTAGAACATTGATCGAGGCCACGTTTAATTGACTGCTTCAGTATGATACCACATTACTACAAGATCCACACAAGAAAAAGCCCAGGATCTGGCCAACAAGTGTGCGAAGAATGCGGAAGTATGAACCAGATGATTGCAAATTCCAGACCTAAACGAGACCCAACCGGAGTTATCCCTTAAAATATTGATCGGGGCCACGTTTAACTGACTGTTTCAGCGTGGTACCTCATTACTGCGTGGCCCAAACCAAAAAAAGCCAAGGATCAGGACAACAGGTATGCGAAAAATGCGAAAGCATAAGCCAGATGAGGGCAAATCCCAGACCTAAACGAGACCCAACCGGAGTTATCCCACAAAATATGGATCGAATCCAGGTTTAGTTGACTGTTTCAGTGTGGCACCACATTACTACGTGATCCAAACCAGAAAAAGCTCAGGATCTGGCCAACAAGTATGCGAAGAATGCGAAAGTATGAGCCAGATGATTGCAAATACCGGGCCTAACACAAACCGAACCAGTGTGATCCTCTAAAATATTGATCGAATCCAGGATTAGTTGACTTTTTCATTCTGGTACCACATTACTACGTGATCCAAACCAGAAAAAAACTCCGGATCTGGCCCACAAGTGTGCGAAAAATGCGAAAGTATGAGCCAGGTGAGGGCAAAACCCAGACCTAACACAGACCTAGCAGTTGTTATCCTCTAAAATACTGATCGACTCCAGGTTTAATTGACTGTCTCACTCTGGTACCACATTACTGCGTGATCGAAACCAGAAAAAGCCCAGGAACTGGCCAACAAGTATGCGATAAATGCGGATCTATCAGCAAGATGATTGCAAATACCAGGCCTAACACAAACCTAACCGGTGTGATCCTCTAAAATATTGAGCGAATCCAGGTTTAGTTGTCTGTTTCATTCTGGTACCATATTACTACGTGATCGAAACCAGAAAAAGCCCAGGAACTGGCCAACAAGTATGCGATAAATGCGGATCTATCAGCAAGATGATTGTAAATACCAGGCCTAACACAAACCTAACCGGTGTGATCCTCTAAAATATTGAGCGAATCCAGGTTTAGTTGTCTGTTTCATTCTGGTACCATATTACTACGTGATCCAAACCAGATATATCCCAGGATCTGGCCAACAAGTATTCGAAAAATGCAAAAGTATGAGCCAGATGATTGCTAATACCAGACCTAACACAAACCAAAACGGTTTTATCCTCTAAAGTATTGAGCGAAACCAAGTTGAATTGACTGTTTCAGTCTGGTACCACATTACTACGTGATCCAAACCAGAAAAAGCCCAGGCTCTGGCCAACAAGTGTGCGAAGAATGCGTAAGTATAAGACAGATGAGGGCAAATCCCAGACCTAAACGAGACCAAACCGGAGGTATCCCTTAAAATATTGATCAAGGCCACGTTTAACTGACTGTTTCAGAGTGGTACCACATTACTACGTGATCCAAACCAGAAAAAGCACAGGATCAGGCCAACAGGTATGCGAAGAATGCGGAAGTATGAACCAGATGAGGGTAAATACCAGACCTAAACGATACCCAACCGGAGTTATCCTATAAAATATTGATCGTGGCCACGTTTCATTGACTGTTTCAGTATGGTACCACATTATTACGAGATCCAAACCAGAAATAGTCCAGGATCTGGCCAACAAGTGCGCGAAGTGATGCGAAAGTATGAGCCAGATGAGTGCAAGTACCAGGCCCAACACAAACCTAACCGGTGAGATCCTCTAAAATATTGATCGAATCCAGTCAATTCAACTTCGTTTCGATCAATATTTTAAAGGATAACACCGTTTAGGTTTGTGTTAGGTCTGGAATTTGAAATCATCTGGCTCATACTTTCGCATTCTTCGCACACTTGTTGGCCTGATCCTGGACTTTTTCTGGTTTGGATCACGTAGTAATATGGTACCAGACTGAAACAGCCAATTCAACTTGGTTTCAATCAATATTTTAGAGGATCACACCGGTTAGGTTTGTGTTAGGCCTGGTATTTGCAATCATCTGGCTCATACTTTCGCATTCTTCGCATACTTGTTGGCCAGATCCTGGTCTTTTTCTGGTATGGATCACGTAGTAATGTGGTACCCGAATGAAACTGTCAATTAAACCTGGATTCAATCAATATTTTGGATGATAACACCGTTTAGGTTTGTGTTAAGTCTGATATTTGCAATCATCTGGCTCATACTTTCGCATTTCTCGCATGATTGTTGGCCAGATCCTGGGCTTTTTCTGGTTGGGATTGTGTAGTAATGTGGTACCACACTAAACAGTAAATTAAACCTGACCTGGATCAATATTTTAAAGTATAACACCGGTTAGTTCACGTTCAGGACTGGGATTTGCCCTCATCTGGCTCATACATTCGCATTTTTCGCATACTTGTTGGCCAGATCCTGGGATTTTTCTGGTTTGGATCACGTAGTAATGTGGTACCAGATTGAAAAAGTCAATTCTACTTGGTTTCGATCAATATTTTAGAGGCTAACTCCGTTTAGGTTTGTGTTAGGTCTGGTATTTGCAATCATCTGCCTCATACTTTCGCATTCTTCGCATACTTGTTGGCCAGATCCTGGGCTTTTTCTAGTTTGGATCACGTAGTAATGTGGTACCAGAATGAAACCGTCAATTAAACCTGGATTCGAACTATATTTTAGACGATCACACCGGTCAGGTTTGTGATAGGCCTGGTGTTTGCAATCATCTGGCTCATACTTTCGCATTCATCGCACACTTGTTGCCCAGATCCTGGTCTTTTCCTTGTTTGGATCTCGTAGTTATGTGGTAGCATACTGAAACAGTCAATTAAACGTGGCCCCGATCAATATTTTAAGGGATAACTCCGGATGGGTCTCGTTTATGTCTGGGATTTGCCCTCATCTGGCTTATGTTTTCGCATTATTCGCACACTTGTTGGCCAGATCGTGGGCTTTTTCTGGTTGAGATTTTGTAGTAATGTGGTACCACACTAAACGGTCAATTAAACCTGACCTGGATCAATATTTTAAAGTATAACACCGGTTAGTTCACGTTTAGGTCTGGGATTTGCCCTCATCTGGCTCATACATTCGCATTTTTCGCATTCTTGTTGGACAGATCCTGGGCTTTTTCTAGTATGGATCACGTAGTAATGTGGTACCAGAATGAAACTGTCAATTAAACCTCGATTCGATCAATATTTTAGACGATCACACCGGTTTGGTTTGTGTTTGGCCTGGTGTTTGCAATCATCGGGCTCATACTTTCGCATTCATCGCACACTTGTTGGCCAGATCCTGGTCTTTTTCTGGTTTGGAGCACGTAGTAATGTGGTACCAGAATGAAACTGTCAATTAAACCTGGATTCGATCAATATTTTAGACGATCACACCGGTTAGGTTTGTGTTAGGCCTGGTGTTTGCAATCATCTGGCTCATACTTTCGCACTTTTCGCATACCTGTTGGCCAGATCCTGGGCTTTTTCTGGTTTGGATCACGCAGTAATGTGGTACCAGAATGAAACAGTCGATTAAGCCTGGATTCAATCAATATTTTGGATGATAACACCGTTTAGGTTTGTGTTAAGTCTGATAATTGCAATCATCTGGCTCATACTTTCGCATTTCTCGCATGATTGTTGGCCAGATCCTAGGCTTTATCTGGTTGGGTTTGTGTAGTAATGTGGTACCACACTAAACCGTAAATAAAACCTGACCGGGATCAATATTTTAAAGAATAACACCGGTTAGTTCACGTTCAGGTCTGGGATTTGCCCTCATCTGGCTCATACTTTCGCATTTTTCGCATACTTGTTGGCCAGATCCTGGGATTTTTCTGGTTTGGATCACGTAGTAATGTGGTACCAGAATGAAACTGTCAATTAAACCTGGATTCGATCTATATTTTAGACGATCACACCGGTTAGGTTTGTGTTTGGCCTGGTGTTTGCAATCATCGGGCTCATACTTTCGCGTTCATCGCACACTTGTTGGCCAGATCCTGGACTTTTTCTGGTTTGGATCTCGTAGTAATGCGGTACCATACTGAAACAGTCAATTAAACGTGGCCTCGATCAATATTTTGAAGGATAACTCCGGTTGCGTCCCGTCTAGGTCTGGTTTTTACCCGCACCTGGCTCATTCATTCGCATTCTTCGCATACTTGTTGGCCAAATCCTGGGCTTATTCTGGTTTGGATCACGTAGTAATGTGGTACCAGACTGAAACAGCCAATTCAACTTGGTTTCGATCTATATTTAAGAGGATAACACCGTTTAGGTTTGTATCAGGTCTGGTATTTCCAGTCGTCTGGCTCATACTTTCGCAGTCTTCGCATACTGGTTGGCTAGATCCTGTGTTTCTTTCTGGTTTGGATCTCGTAGTAATGTGGTACCACACTGAAACAGTCAGTTAAACGTGGCCTCGATCAATATTTTAAAGAATAACTCCGGTTGGGTCTCGTTTAGGTCTGGGATTTGCCCTCATCTGGCTAATACTTTCGCATTTTTCGCATGCTTGTCGGCCAGATCCTGGGCTTTTTTTGGTTTGGATCTCGTAGTAATGTGGTACCATACTGAAACAGTCAATTAAACGTGGCCTCGTTCAATATTTTAAAGTATAACACCAGTTGGTTCGCGTTTAGGTCTGGGATTTGCCGTCATCTGTCTCATACTTTCGCATTCTTCGCATACTTGTTGGCCTGATGCTGGGCTTCTTCTGGTATGGATCACGCAGTAATGTGGTACCAGAATGAAACGGTCAATTAAACCTGGATTCGATCAATATTTTAGAGGATCACAACGGTTAGGTCTGGGTTAGGTCTGGTATTTGCCCTCATCTGGCTCGTACTTTCGCATTTTTCACATACTTGTTGGCCAGATCCTGGTCTTTTTCTGGCTTGGACCAAGTAGTAATCTGGGACCACACTAAAACAGTCAATTAAAACTGGTTGCGATAAATATTTTAGAGGATAACGGCGGCTACTTCTCGGTTAGGTCTGGGCTTTGCCCTCATCTGGCTCATACTTTCGCACTCTTCGCATACTTGTTTGCCAGAGCCAGTGTGTTTTTCTGGTTGGGCTCACGTAGTAATGTGGTACCAGACTGAAACAGTCAATTCAACTTGGTTTCGATCAATACTTTAGTGGATAACACCGTTTAGGTTTGTGTAAGGTCTGGTATTTGCAATCATCTGGCTCATACTTTTGCATTTTTCGCATACTTGTTGGCCAGATCCTGGGCTTTTTCTGGTTTGGATCATGTAGTAATGTGGTACCAGAATGAAGCTGTCAATTAAACCTGGATTCGATCAATAATTTAGAGGATCACACCAGTTAGGTTAGTGTTAGGTCTGGTAGTTGCAAACATCTGGCTCATACTTTCGCATTTTTCGCATACTTGTTGGCCAGATCCTGGGCTTTTTCTGGTTTGGATCACGTAGTAATGTGGTACCAGAATGAAGCTGTCAATTAAACCTGGATTCGATCAATATTTTAGAGGATCACACCGGTTAGGTATGTGTTAGGCCTGGTGTTTCGAATCATCTGGGTCATACTTTCGCACTCGTCGCATACTTGTTGGCCAGATCCTGTGTTTTTTTCTGGTTGGGATCACGTAGTAATGTGGTACCAGACGGAAGCAATCAATTCAACTTGGTTTCAATCAATACATTAGTGGATAACACAGTTTAGGTTTGTGTTTGGCCTCCTATTTGCAATCATCTGGCTCATACTTTCGCACTCATCGCATACTTGTTGGCCAGATCCTGTGTTTTTTTCTGGTTGGGATCACGTAGTAATGTGGTACCAGACTGAAACAGTCAATTCAACTTGGTTTCGAACAATATTTGAGAGGATAACGCCGTTTAGGTTTGTGTTAGGTCTGGTATTCGCAATCATCTGGCTCATACTTTCGCACTGTTCGCATACTTGTTGGCCAAATCCTGGGCTTCTTCTGGTTTGGGTCACGTAGTAATGTGGTACCAGAATGAAACTGTCAATTAAACCTGGATTCGATCTATATTTCGGACGATCACACCGGTTAGGTTTGTGATAGGCCTGGTGTTTGCAATCATCTGGCTCATACTTTCGCATTCATCGCACACTTGTTGGCCAGATCATGGCCTTTTTCTGGTTTGTGTCACGTAGTAATGCTGTACCAAACCGAAACAGTCAATTAAACCAGGTTGCGATTAATATTTTAGAGGATAACGCCGGTTATGTCTCGGTTAGGTCTGGGATTTGCCGTCATCTGGCTCGTACATTCGAATTTTTCGCATACTTGTTGGCAAGATCCTGGGCTTTTTCTGGTTTGGGTCACGTAGTAATGCGGTAGCACACCAAAACAGTCAACTAAACCTGGATTCGATCAATATTTTAGAGGATCACACCGGTTAGGTTTGTGTTAGGCCTGGTGTTTGCAATCATCTGGGTCATACTTTCGCGTTCATCGCACACTTGTTGGCCAGATCCTGGACTTTTTCTGGTATGGATCTCGTTGTAATGCGGTACCATACTGAAACAGTCAATTAAACGTGGCCTCAATCAATATTTTGAAGGATAACTCCGGTTGGGTCTCGTCTAGGTCTGGTATTTACCCGCATCTGGCTCATACATTCGCATTCTTCGCATATTTGTTGGCCAGATCCTGTGTTTCTTTCTGGTTTGGATCACGTAGTAATGTGGTACCAGACCGAAAAAGTCAATTCAACTTGGTTTCGATCAATACTTTAGTGGAGAACACCGTTTAGGTTTGTGTACGGTCTGGTATTTGCAATCATCTGTCTCATACTTTTGCATTTTTCGCATACTTGCTGGCCAGATCCTGGGATTTTTCTGACTTGGATCACGTCGTAATGTGGTTCCAGAATGAAACTGACAATTAAACCTGGATTCGATCAATATTTTAGAGGATGACACCGGTTATGCCTGGGTTAGGTCTGGCAGTTGCCATCATCTAGCTCATACTTTCGCTTTTTTCGCATCCTCGAATGGCCAGATCCTGGGTTTTTCTCTGGTTAGGATCACGTATTAATGTAGTGCCACACTGAAATAGTCTGTTCAACCTGGATTCGATCAATATTTTAGAGGATGACACCGGTTAGGTCTGGGTTGCATCTGGTATTTGCAATCATCTGCCTCATACTCTTGCATTTTTCGCATACTTGTAGGCCAGATACTGGGCTTTTTCTGATTTGGATCACGTAGTAATGTGGTACCACCCCGAAACAGTCACTAAAACCTGGATTCGATCAATACTTTAGAGGATAACACCGATTAGGTTTGTGTTAGGTCTGGTATTTGCAATCATCTGACTCATACTTTCGCATGTTTTGCATTCTTGTTGGCCAGATCCTGGCATTTTTCAGGTTAGGATCACGTATTAATGTGGTACCACACCGAAGCAGACAATTAAACCTGGTTGCGATATAGATTTTACAGTATCACGCCGGTTATGTCTGGGTTAGTTCTGGTATTTGCAATCATCTGGCCCATACTTTCGCATTTTTCACATACTTGTTGGCAAGATCCTGCGTTTTTTCTGGTTTGGATCGCGTAGTAATGTGGTACCACACCGAAACAGTCAATTAAACCTGGTTGCGAATAATATTTTAGAGGATAACGCCGGTTATTACTGGGTTAGGTATGGTATTTGCAATCATCTGTCTCACACTTTTGCATTTTTCGCATACTTGTTGGCCAGATCCTGGGTTTTTCTCTGGTTAGGATCACGTATTAATGTAGAGCCACACTGAAATAGTCCATTCAACCTGGATTCGATCAATATTTTAGAGGATGACACCGGTTAGGTCTGGGTTGCGTCTGGTATTTGCAATCATGTGGCTCATACTTTTGCATTTTTCGCATACTTGCTGGCCAGATCCTGGGATTTTTCTGATTTGGATCACGTAGTAATGTGGTTCCAGAATGAAACTGTCAATTAAACCTGGATTCGATCAATATTTTAGAGGATAACACCGGTTATGCCTGGGTTAGGTCTGGCAGTTGCCATCATCTAGCTCATGCTTTCGCATTTTTCGCATACTTGAACGGCCAGATCCTGGGCTCTTTCTGGTTTGAATCACGTAGTAATGTGGTATCACACTGTAACAGTCAATTAAACCTGGTTCCGATTATTATTTTAGAGGATAACGCCGGTTATGTCTTGGTGAGGTCTGGTATTTGCAATCACCTGCCTCATACTTTCGCATTTTTCGCATTCTTGTTTGTCAGATCCGGGGGTTTTTTCTGGTTAGGATCAGGCATTAATGTGGTGCCACACAGAAATGGTCCATTCAACCTGGATTCGATCAATATTTTAGAGCATAACACCGTTTATGTCTGGGTTACGTCTGGTATTTGCAATCATCTGCCTCATACTTTCGCATTTTTCGCATACTTGTTGGCCTGATCCTGGGTTTTTTCTGGTTAGGATCACGTATTAATGCGGTACCACACCGAAACAGTCAATTAAACCTGATTCCGATTAATATTTTGGAGGATAACGCCGGTTATGCCTGGGTTAGGTGTGGTATTTGCCATCATCTAGCTCATACTTTCGCATTTTTCGCATACTTGAATGGTCAGATCCTGGCCTTTTTCTGGCTTGGACCACGTAGTAATGCGGTACCACACCGAAACAGTCAATTAAACCTGGTTCCGATTAATATTTTAGAGGATAACGCTGGTTATGTCTGGGTAAGTTCTGGTATTTGCCATCATCTAGCACATACTTTCGCATCTTTCGCATACTCGAATGGTCCGATCCTGGCCTTTTTCTGGTTTGGACCACGTACTAAAGTGGTACCACACTGAAGCAGTCAATTATACCTGGTTCCGATTCACATTTTAGAGGATAACGCCGGTTATGTCTGGGTTACGATTGGTGTTTACAATCATCTTCCTCATACTTTCGCATGTTTGGCATACTTGAATGGTCAGATCCTGGCCTTTTTCTGGCTTGGACCACGTAGTAATGTGGTACCACACTGTAACAGTCAATTAAACCTGGTTCCGATTAATATTTTAGAGGATAACGCCGGTTATGTCTGGGTAGGTTCTGGTATATGCAATCATCTGCCACATACTTTCGCATTTTTCGCACACTTGTTGGCCAGATCCTGTCCTTTTTCTGGGTTGGATCATCTAGTAATGTGGTACCACACTGTAGCAGTCAATTAAACCTGGTACCGAATAATATTTTGGAGGATAACGCCGGTTATGCCTGGGTTAGGTGTGGTATTTCCCATCATCTAGCTCATACTTTCGCATTTTTCGCATACTTGAATGGTCAGATCCTGGCCTTTTTCTGGCTTGGACCACGTACTAAAGTGGTACCACACTGAAGCAGTCAATTATACCTGGTTCCGATTCACATTTTAGAGGATAACGCCGGTTATGTCTGGGTTAGTTCTGGTATTCGCAATCATCTGGCTCATACTTTCGCACTGTTCGCATACTTGTTGGCCAAATCCTGGGCTTTTTCTGGTTTGGGTCACGTAGTAATGTGGTACCAGAATGAAACTGTCAATTAAACCTGGATTCGATCTATATTTCGGACGATCACACCGGTTAGGTTTGTGATAGGCCTGGTGTTTGCAATCATCTGGCTCATACTTTCGCGTTCATCGCACACTTGTTGGCCAGATCCTGGACTTTTTCTGTTTTGGATCTCGTAGTAATGCGGTACTATACTGAAACAGTCAATTAAACGTGGCCTCGATCAATATTTTGAAGGATAACTCCGGTTGCGTCCCGTCTAGGTCTGGTATTTACCCGCATCTGGCTCATTCATTCGCATTCTTCGCATACTTGTAGGCCAGATCGTGGGCTTATTCTGGTTTGGATCACGTAGTAATGTGGTACCAGACTGAAACAGCCAATTCAACTTGGTTTCGATCTATATTTAAGAGGATAACACCGTTTAGGTTTGTATTAGGTCTGGTATTTGCAATCATCTGGCTCATACTTTCGCATTTTTCGCATACTTGTTGGCCAGATCCAGGGCTTTTTCTAGTTTGGATCACGTAGTAATATGGTACCAGAATGAAACAGCCAACTAAACCTGGATTCGATCAATATTTTAGAGGATCACACCGGTTAGATTTGTGTTAGGCCTGGTATTTGCAGTCGTCTGGCTCATAGTTTCGCAGTCTTCGCATACTGGTTGGCCAGATCCCGTGTTTCTTTCTGGTTTGGATCACGTAGTAATGTGGTAACAGACTGAAACAGCTAATTCAACTTGGTTTCGATCAATATTTAAGAGGATAACACCGTTTAGCTTTGTGTTAGGCCTGGTATTCGCAATCATCTGGCTCATACATTCGCATTCTTCGCACACTTGTTGGCCAGATCCAGGGCTTTTTCTGGTTTGGATCTCGTAGTAATGTGGTACCGCACTGAAACAGTCAGTTAAACGTGGCCTCGATCAATATTTGAAAGATTAACTCCGGTTGGGTCTCGTTTAGGTCTGGGATTTGCCCTCATCTGGCTAATACTTTCGCATTTTTCGCATGCTTGTCGGCCAGATCCTGGGCTTTTTCTGGTTTGGATCTCGTAGTAATGTGGTGCCATACTGAAACAGTCAATTAAACGTGGCCTCGATCAATATTTTAAAGTATAACACCAGTTGGTTCGCGTTTAGGTCTGGGATTTGCCGTCATCTGTCTCATACTTTCGCATTCTTCGCATACCTGTTGGCCTGATGCTGGGCTTTTTCTGGTATGGATCACGCAGTAATGTGGTACCAGAATGAAACGGTCAATTAAACCTGGATTCGATCATTATTTTAGAGGATCACAACGGTTAGGTCTGGGTTAGGTCTGGTATTTGCCCTCATCTGGCTCGTACTTTCGCATTTTTCGCATACTTGTTGGCCAGATCCTGGCCTTTTTCTGGCTTGGACCAAGTAGTAATCTGGGACCACACTAAAACAGTCAATTAAAACTGGTTGCGATAAATATTTTAGAGGATAACGGCGGCTACTTCTCGGTTAGGTCTGGGATTTGCCCTCATCTGGCTCATACTTTCGCACTCTTCGCATACTTGTTTGCCAGAGCCAGTGTGTTTTTCTGGTTGGGCTCACGTAGTAATGTGGTACCAGACTGAAACAGTCAATTCAACTTGGTTTCGATCAATACTTTAGTGGATAACACCGTTTAGGTTTGTGTAAGGTCTGGTATTTGCAATCATCTGGCTCATACTTTTGCATTTTTCGCATACTTGTTGGCCAGATCCTGGGCTTTTTCTGGTTTGGATCACGTAGTAATGTGGTAACAGACTGAAACAGCTAATTCAACTTGGTTTCGATCAATATTTAAGAGGATAACACCGATTAGGTTTGTGTTAGGTCTGGTATTTGCAATCATCTGCCTCATACTTTCGCATGTTTTGCATTCTTGTTGGCCAGGTCCTGGCATTTTTCAGGTTAGGATCACGTATTAATGAGGTACCACACCGAAACAGACAATTAAACCTGGTTGCGATATAGATTTTACAGTATCACGCCGGTTATGTCTGGGTTAGTTCTGGCAGTTGCCATCATCTAGCTCATACTTTCGCATTTTTCGCATACTTGAATGGCCAGATCCTGGGTTTTTCTCTGGTTAGGATCACGTATTAATGTAGTGCCACACTGAAATAGTCTGTTCAACCTGGATTCGATCAATATTTTAGAGGATGACACCGGTTAGGTCTGGGTTGCATCTGGTATTTGCAATCATCTGCCTCATACTCTTGCATTTTTCGCATACTTGTAAGCCAGATACTGGGCTTTTTCTGATTTGGATCACGCAGTAATGTGGTACCACCCCGAAACAGTCACTTAAACCTGGATTCGATCAATACTTTAGAGGATAACACCGATTAGGTTTGTGTTAGGTCTGGTATTTGCAATCATCTGACTCATACTTTCGCATGTTTTGCATTCTTGTTGGCCAGATCTTGGCATTTTTCAGGTTAGGATCACGTATTAATGTGGTACCACACCGAAGCAGACAATTAAACCTGGTTGCGATATAGATTTTACAGTATCACGCCGGTTATGTCTGGGTTAGTTCTGGTATTTGCAATCATTTGGCCCATACTTTCGCATTTTTCACATACTTGTTGGCAAGATCCTGCGTTTTTTCTGGTTTGGATCACGTAGTAATGTGGTACCACCCCGAAACAGTCACTTAAACCTGGATTCGATCAATACTTTAGAGGATAACACCGATTAGGTTTGTGTTAGGTCTGGTATTTGCAATCATCTGCCTCATACTTTCGCATGTTTTGCATTCTTGTTGGCCAGATCCTGGCATTTTTCAGGTTAGGATCACGTATTAATGAGGTACCACACCGAAACAGACAATTAAACCTGGTTGCGATATAGATTTTACAGTATCACGCCGGTTATGTCTGGGTTAGTTCTGGTATTTGCAATCATCTGGCCCATACTTTCGCATTTTTCACATACTTGTTGGCAAGATCCTGCGTTTTTTCTGGTTTAGATCGCGTAGTAATGTGGTACCACACCGAAACAGTCAATTAAACCTGGTTGCGAATTATATTTTAGAGGATAACGCCGGTTATTTCTGGGTTAGGTATGGTATTTGCAATCATCTGTCTCATACTTTTGCATTTTTCGCATACTTGTTGGCCAGATCCTGGGTTTTTCTCTGGTTAGGATCACGTATTAATGTAGAGCCACACTGAAATAGTCCATTCAACCTGGATTCGATCAATATTTTAGAGGATGACACCGGTTAGGTCTGGGTTGCGTCTGGTATTTGCAATCATCTGCCTCATACTTTTGCATTTTTCGCATACTTGCTGGTCAGATCCTGGCATTTTTCTGGCTTGGACCACGTAGTAATGCGGTACCACACCGAAACAGTCAATTATACCTGGTTACGATTAATATTTTAGAGGATAACGCCGGTTATGTCTGGGTTACGATTGGTGTTTGCAATCATCTTCCTCATACTTTCGCATGTTTGGCATACTTGAATGGTCAGATCCAGGCCTTTTTCTGGCTTGGACCACGTAGTAATGTGGTACCACACTGTAACAGTCAATTAAACCTGGTTCCGATTAATATTTTAGAGGATAACGCCGGTTATGTCTGGGTAAGTTTTGGTATATGCAATCATCTGCCACATACTTTCGCATTTTTCGCACACTTGGTGGCCAGATCCTGGCCTTTTTCTAGTTTGGATCATGTAGTAATGTGGTACCACACTGTAGCAGTCAATTAAACCTGGATTTGATCAATATTTTAGAGGATCACACCGATTAGGTTTGTGTTTGGCCTGCTATTTGCAATCATCTGGCTCATACTTTCGCACTCTTCGCATACTTGTTGGCCAGATCCTGTGTTTTTTTCTGGTTGGGATCACGTAGTAATGTGGTACCAGACTGAAACAGTCAATTCAACTTGGTTTCGAACAATATTTGAGAGGATACCGCCGTTTAGGTTTGTGTTAGGTCTGGTATTTGCAATCATCTGGCTCATACTTTCGGACTGTTCGCATACTTGTTGGCCAAATCCTGGGCTTCTTCTGGTTTGGGTCACGTAGTAATGTGGTACCACACTGAAGCAGTCAATTATACCTGGTTCCGATTAATATTTCAGAGGATAACGGCGGTTATGTCTGGGTTAGTTCTGGTATTTGCAATCATCTTCCTCATACTTTCGCATGTTTGGCATACTTGAATGGTCAGATCCTGGCCTTTTTCTGGCTTGG